>NC_091821.1:48988189-49015689 GCF_038994185.2 Dermacentor albipictus
GCCGCATGTACCCCGACTACCGTAGTTCCCGAACCAGACTTCGACATAAATTCGTCTCCCCATAATTAAGCAACAACAGCTGAGAAGCTTACTTCGACGATACAAAGAGTGCTTTCCGGCGTCATCAAGGATTCGACCAACGCCAGTCGCAAAGCATCGCATAATAACCGAAAAGTGTGCTCGACCACTCCGCCAGAGCCCTTATCGAGCTTCTGCGCGAGAACGTGAGGCTATAAGGCACCAAGTCGACGAAATGCTGCGCGAAGACATCATCGAGCCGTCGAAAAGCCCGTGGAGATCTGTTGTCTTGGTGATAAAAATGACGGAACCCTACGTTTCTGCGTCGATTATTGTCGTCTGAACAAGATCACGAAGAAGGACGTATACCCCCTCCCACGAATAGACGACGCATTGGATCGGTTCTGGAACGCTAAATACTTCTCGTCGATGGACCTCAAGTCTGGCTATTGGCAAATAGAAGTCGACAAAAGAGATCGCGAAAAGACCGCCTTCATCACCCCAGACGGCCTCTACGAGTTCAAGCTTATGCCATTCGGACTGTGCTCGGCGCCTGCAACGTTCCAGTGCGTGATGGACACGGTTTTAGCAGGATGGAAGTGGCAGACCTGTCTCGTTTACTTGGATGACGTCGTCGCCTTCGCCGGAAATTTCGACGATCACCTCAGGCGGCTTGCGACAGTACTAGAGGCCATCAAGTCATCAGGGCTTACTCTGAAGCCGGAAGATTGCCGCTTCGCTTACGATGAGCTTCTGTTCCTAGGCCACGTGATCAGCAAATCCGGTGTCCGTCCAGACCCACAAAAGACAGCTGCCATCGCACAGTTCCCGCAACCCGTCGACAAAAAAGCACTGCGTAGATTCCTTGGCATGTGTGCCTACTACAGGCGCTTTGTCAAGGACTTTTCACGCATCGCCGAGCCGTTGACACGTCTAACTAAATGTGAGGTTGAATTCAAGTGGGAAACGCCGCAGGCCGACGCATTTGAAGAACTCAAACGATGCATGCAGTCGCCGCCGGTACTTGCGCACTTCGACGAGTACGCCGATACAGAAATCCATACTGACGCCAGTAGCCTAGGCCTCGGTGCCGTTCTAGTCCAGAGGAAAAACGGAGTCGAACAGGTGATATCTTACGCTAGCCGGTCGCTGTCAAAAGCGGAAGGCAACTATTCTACGACCGAAAAGGAATGCCTCGCCATCGTTTGGGCTACAGCTAAATTTCGCCCTTATCTTTATGGCAGGCCATTCAAAGTCGTCAGTGACCATCACGCTTTGTGTTGGCTAGCGAGTATAAAGGATCCTTCAGGACGACTGGCGCGGTGGAGCCTCAGACTACAAGAATACGACATCACTGTAACCTACAAGTCCGGGCGAGAACACTCCGATGCCGATTGCATATCACGCGCCCCCATTGACCCGCCGCCGCAAGATGACGAAAATGACGACGCCTTCCTTGGAATGATAAGCGCGGAAGGCTTCGCTGAACAGCAACGGGCAGACCCGGAGTTAAAAGGCCTCGTCGAATATATTGAAGGGCACACCGACGTTGTCCCCAGGGCATTTAAGCGCGGATTATCTTCCTTCACGCTTCAAAACAATCTACTCGTGAAGAAGAACTTTTCACCAGTCCGCGCGAACTACCGTCTTGTTGTTCCGTCGGCGCTGCGTCCAGAAGTAGTGCGTGCCCTACATGACGATCCGACCACCGGGCACCTCGGCTTCTCCCGGACGCTATCGAGGATATAAGAAAGGTATTACTGGCCGCGCCTAACCGCCGACGTTGCCCGTTACGTCAAGACATGCGAAGACTGTCAGCGACGTAAGACACCACCCACAAGGCCAGCCGGGTTACTACAGCCGATCAAGCCTCCTTGCCGACCTTTTCAGCAGATCGGAATGGACTTGTTGGGACCGTTTCCGACGTCAACGTCCGGAAATAAGTGGATCATCGTGGCGACGGACTACCTCACCCGCTTCACTGAAACTAAAGCCCTGCCGAAAGGCAGTGCAGCTGAAGTGGCAAATTTTTTCGTCGAAAGCATTCTGCCGCGACATGGCGCCCCATAAGTCCTCATCACCGACAGAGGAACGGCCTTTACAGCGGAGCTCACCCAAGCCATTCTTCAGTACAGTCAGATAAGGCACAGGAGGACAACTGCCTATCACCCACAGACGAATGGTCTTACGAAGCGCCTGAATAAAACCCTCGCCGACATGCTAGCGATGTACGTGGACGTCGAACACAAGACCTGGGATGCCGTCCTCCCGTACGTAACCTTCGCTTACAACATGGCGGTGCAAGAAACAACAAAGATCACGCCGTTTAGGCTGGTTTACGGCAGCAACCCGACGACGACCCTCGGCGCCATGCTGCCGCACGTCACTGACGAGGAGAATCTTGACGTCACTACCTATCTCCAGTGCGCCGAAGAAGCCCGACAGCTCGCCCGCCTACGGATCAAGAACCAACAGAGGACCGACTCCTGACACTACAACCTCCAACGACGCTTCGTCGAGTACCAGCCCCGTGACCGTGTTTGGGTTTGGACCCCAATACGTCGACGAGGACTCAGTGAGAAACTATTGCGACGTTATTTCGGACCCTACAAGATCATCCGAGGTGTTGGCGAACTGGACTATGAGGTCGTGCCAGACGGCATTTCGCAGTCACAGCGGCGCCGGGCACGATCTTAAGTGGTCTACGTAGTGCATCTTAAACGCTTTCACGCACGCTGATGAACTTCCTTATTTTGTTGTTTCTTTGCTATGGGTGTTTTTGTTTATTACTTTCGTTTGTTTACAGCATCGGGTCGATGCTTCTTAAGAGGGAGGTATTGACACGTGTACATGTTGATCTTTCACGGGTGACCATGTTTCACCGCTTAACAAATGCTATCGCACAGCGCAGGACACGCCTGCATGTATAGGAAGCTTCTGGAATGTTATCGATGCTTCTATCCGCTGTCTGTTGTCGCCGAACCTTGTGGTATCTTATTTCATCGCGTGACGCGAATGGTGTAGAACTTTGTGGAAGACACGCGGGTCCCAGTGATTAGTCTGGAACATTCGACGACTGCTGTATAAAAGCCGACGCGCTTGACCCGCTGATCAGATTTTCGACGATCGCCGACCATGTTCGCCGCTATCGTTGTGCTATAAGTGTAGCCTGTTTTTGTGGGCACAGGTTCGCCCAATAAAAGTTAGTTTTGTGTTTCACAGTATTGCTACTGTGTTCTTAACGTCACCACCACGTGACAATATAATAATAATTTATTCAGCTTTGTGCTTTGTTACCCTGCCTCGAAAGTAATCGTGCTTATTTTTGCTATAGAATCATCAAGAAATTGAGAAAAAGGATACTGCAGCTTTTTTATCCTAGTTTTCTAGCTGCGGAAACTAAACCCTAACACAGTTTATGAAACGAGCAAACTTTAAAAGACTGCTTGATATGCGAACATGTGACGTAAGTTGCAGGAAACTTCATGAATTAAAAACGTTCCTTGTTTCAATTATTGTATGGTTTGGGTCGTTCGACTGCCCGTTATTTATTAATAACATTCCTGTTATCTTCGTTCACGTAGTAAATTATTTAAACAAATGATTAGTGTTTTAAGTCAAACTAAGGCGCAAGGCAAGGCCAAGTTTTTTTTTTTTCGGCCACGGTGTAGGGTCGATTAATGAATTGGTTGGCATCACTGGTGTACGGCCACCACTTCCAGAATTTATTATTATTATTATTATTATTATTATTATTATTATTATTATTATTAAATTTATTCGACCTCTTCCGCTGTTGCTGGCGAAAACCACCCTCGTCGGTTTAAAGGATCCTGTAAAGCGTGCATCATCTATGGCACGCCTGTTTCAGGAGAAGCAAAACGTATTGTAAATCGTGCAATTTTGTAATTAGTCTGGTTGGTGACGTAAATTTTTCCAAAATTCTTTAGCAGCTGATAAATTCGCATGAATTGGCTGCAGAAATCTAGTTTTCCTTAAATGGATCCAAAAATCAATATATTACACGTTTCTGTTCTGAAGCTTTTCGACATGCCAGAGGAAAGCGAGTGGCTTGGGGGTTGAGGAAGCACAAAAGTATCCCCGTAATAGAAAATGAGAGGGATTCACACACCGTCGGAAAACCTAAGCAATTTGCTGCATACACGGTCGACTATGTATTATTAATTTCGTCCGTGAGTCATTCAAAGGCTAGCGAATCGCAACTACTTTTTCCCGCTGTATAACATCGCAGTTCACTTGGCCTTAATTAGCAAATCTTAGCGACTAACTGCTAATTACCTCATGATCTTAATTTCTGGTTATCTCACTCCAATTTCTTGAATTGCCTAGGTCAATTCTTATGTTTGTCTCTCTTAACCTGTTGATGAGAACGATTTAAGATGCGCACAAGTTTGATGGTACGGAAGTTCAAACTTCATTTCCTTCTATTTTAGTCCTTTGAGCAGTAAAATAGGCGTATATAAAAAAATGAAGCTGTCCATGACGGATTTACTAAACGTCGCGTTCTATCTACAAAGATTACAGTGCATACAAGTTGTGTACTAATAACATAAGTTGAAACGCAAACAATTTAAAACTTCAGTGCATTTTTCCGCTTCCAGGCTCATCTGCATTTGTAGCAGTGGCTTCAATCGTACACCAATATGTAGATTTTCGACTATTCCATGCTTAGAAATTGGCTACAGTGTGATTTCACTTTGTACTCCCATGAAATTATGCGCGACAGGCGTTCTGATTTGTTCGCATTTCAATTTCTGCTTATCGTACTTCAGTTATTTTCGAAAATTGTGATATAGAATACATATGGCACCAGCGTCGTAATCCCGGAGAAAAATGGTGTCAGCGATTACCTTGCACACTAATTCTAACAATCCATAAATATTATCTCTGATATATCTATCTAACAATAAACAGAGCGCATAAGAACGTTCGAATTTATCACGAATCCGAATGGCTGACACGGTTGCCGGGAAGTGGCATACGCCCCCCCCCCCCCCCCGCCCTCAAACACACGCGTACGCACACTTTCCCCGTGCCCGATCAAGTGCGTGCCACGCCCCCCCCCCCCCCCCCCCCCCCTCTTTCCGAAAACCATTCGGTAATTCCCCGTGGTAC
Organism: Dermacentor albipictus; assembly: GCF_038994185.2. Taxonomy (NCBI): domain Eukaryota; kingdom Metazoa; phylum Arthropoda; class Arachnida; order Ixodida; family Ixodidae; genus Dermacentor; species Dermacentor albipictus. The sequence continues at coordinate 48,993,344 of NC_091821.1, forward strand.
TTTTCTTATTGTGCAACTGCCAAACATATCTATCTTTTTCTGCTTCTTTATGACCATCGTGCATGCTAACCAATGCTTGCGCAACAATATTTCCAAAGAGGATGGAGTGTATTGGGAAAGACAGTAGATGCTGCAGGTGCATATGTCTCGTGGTCTTTTAGCTGCATCACAGGGGGTTACATTTCGCACTTACGCTTTAGCTCTGAGCCATCACTGCATTTATTCCGGAATGTTCCTTTTCGTATGCTTAGTCTATTGTTCAATCTCCTACTTCCTGGTCTTCACGATCACTGGAAGTGGTATTCGCTCATTATCCCAGCGAAGCTACATGTGTCATAACAGAGTGGAGAGATGTTTGACAACCACAAGGTCTTCCATGGTTTCTTGCTTCGCCACTATAGGCAAGTAGCCGCGTAGCCGTGAATGTTTCTTACTACCCTACTCGGAGAACCAACGTGCGGTACACCGCGGGGACGCTTTCATAATCGTGTCCCCTAATGTCGCGTGTCAAAACAAGAGTTTTATGGGGCAGAGTTGGTGGTGTCGTGCTGCGAAACGAAACTCGGCCGAGAACGGGGACGCACGCGCAGTGTCATATGGCTCATGCATCAAGAGGAAGGGCGCAGAGAAATGGATGTTTCCGTTGCGAGGGCAGGTAGCACGTAAAATGCGCACCGCACAAACACGCGAGCCAGGGAAGGATACAGAAACGAAAGCGACGATGACCATTTTTTTGTTTACTAAGCAAACGGAGGGGGAAACAGGGAAATACACTTGTACGTACACTGTAGCCAGTCAGCGTCGTGGACACAAGTGGGAGAAGAAAAAGAAGACAAAGCGAATAGAGACGGGGGAGAAAAAGAGCACTCCCGAGTGAACGGCAGCAGAGAGAGTTACACCGCGGCGGTGGTGGCCGCGCGTGCACAAAGCCGCCGGTAACGCAACCGGCGCGAGGCCCAAGAGAAACAACCCGCACGCCGCAAACACAAGCACGTGCGCGCGATAGCCGAGGCACGGGCGTCGCACTCGAGGCCGCGCGCGCCGCTGTACACCACGGGACCATTGCGGCGGGCGGCGGCCGCCATTAGGAGTATTAACGGGCGAGAGAAGAGCGTCGGTCGCCGTTGCGTTGTTCGCGTTTTATCGCTTCGCCTCCTCCTCGCCGTGCCGCGTCTCCCTTGCTCTTTAGTGGTCGCGTTCTTTGTTTATTCGTGATTCCCTTCTCCTGGTGTGCGTTTTTGTGCCCGCACTTCTGTCGTCGTCTCTCGCTGACAGTCGCGCAACAGCGCCGTGGGGCGCGATGAGCGAGGTTGTGTTCGCAGTAGCGGAGTAGGTGCGCTTACCACCAACGTTGGTTAAACCTCGCACGTTTTTCCGTGCACTTCAAACCTTGCCTCTCCTTTTCTTACGCGGTGCCTGTGGACGTCTGCTTGTGCCTCAGGGTCAGCTGCGTAGGAACGCTTGGTTCACGAATATTCGCAACAGTCAGAATTTGTTAGCGTTAAAGAATCGAACAGCCAAGGCCACACTTACTGATCCATAATGTTTCTTCGTTAGTTTAAGACGTGCTTTCTGGCCTGTGAGAAACATGCACGGAGATAACCCTCGATTATTACAGCGGTTACTTCGACATTACTGTAAATTCAAGGACCCGCCGTGGTTGCTCAGTGGCTATGGTGTTGGGCTGCTGAGCACGAGGTCGCGAGATCGAATCCCGGCCGCGGCGGCCACATTTCGATGGGGGCGAAATGCGAAAACACCCATTTACTTAGATTTAGGTGCACGTTAAAGAACCCCAGGTGGTCGAAATTTCCGGAGTCCTCCACTACGGCGTGCCTCATAATCAGAAAGTGGTTTTGGCACGTAAAACCCCATCATAGTAGTCGTAGCAAATTTAAGAATCGTTCACATTTCATCGTGTGCTTAGTGTCTGCTTCCTCATGTGTGGTGATTGGCTTTGCATTTTTCACAGTATGGTCTATTTATCATTGCATGACAGTACTTCGATACCCTAAGTAACAATTCATATTGAAACATAACACTATAAGGAAGTGCCCTGCAGCACTCATGCTTGAAACACAGTTCAACTGCTGTAGCCTTAGTCGCTGCGTATTGTCTTCTACTCCGACTGTGCACAGCAGTGTGCATGTAGCAGGCTTGTAAAGCCTCAAAGCTGAGTGGCAAACATTAAAGGCATAGCAGCTATCTCCAAAATTTATGAATAAGCTAAGCGTTAAAGAAAAGTAAAAGAATGTATGGAACGGCAGAAAAAAGGCCACCCCTCTAATGACTGAAAGTACCATTCTAGCTGTACATGACAGATCCGCAGACTTTGACGCGATGATAGCTTTTAACAAGGACAAAGCGCCTTAAACCACAAAGTCGAATAGAATTTTTTACACAATTTCTATGTCACTAGCCGTCAATGGCATAACTGATGCTATCTTGAAGCGCGGCAGCTGTTCATTGTTTAAGCCTGCGTGTATTCCTTTCGGTTTAATTTGATTCTAATTTACTTCAAAATTAAGGGGTCTCTCTCTTCCCTTTTCTATGTAAGAGTGACGTAACATCGCAGTGCACACATGGCCTGCACAGCGCCAGTCCTTCAATTCAGCATTCTGGGACCCTTTCTAACAATCCATTTCACTTTTTATTCTTTTCACTTTGGTCATTGGTTGGGGCGCTGCCGTTTTGTTGTTATCAGCGGTATCGGCCAGTCAGAGCAACTGATTCTAGATAAAGAAGAATGGAAAATTAAATGAACCGTTACAAAATACCGCCCGTGAGCTTTTATTTGCTGACAGGCTCCGGCCGCTCGTTACCTTCTCCAGATCGACGGTCAATTTCTTCCGGCTCCCGGCATAACACTTTTGCAGCCCTGGTTTGTTTAACATACCTTACAGGCCCATCGAGGGCATCGACTAAAGGGGTTACAATACTAAATTAGGAGTACAAGAAGAAAAATTCAACTTTTGATATATACGTATATTGTATTAAAATATACCACAGAAACGAAAGGTCACGATGCCTTTGATGTCTAAGCTTGTTCAATGTTTTTTTTTTCTGCTTTCGCCTCTTGCGTGTTTCCCAAGAGTTCCACCCATGAAACGGTAACCACGTAAAACGCACTTGCCCCGCGTTTACTATACCATGCTATGCAGTGATACCGACGGTCGTTGTGCACTCCACGGGGTTACTGCTTTATTAGAGCAGTTCATGGGACGCGGCTGCTGTGCGGAAAACAGTGTTCCCATTCTTTTTCGCCGCACCCTGGCAGGAAAAAAAAAAAAAGCCGCCACTAGATTGCATGTTCACTCAGCAGCCGCTCCGTATGGCGCTGCTCGTTTTTGGCTGCGCAGCCGTGCCGCCCGCTAGCTCGCTGGATCGCAGCTACACGGGACGCACGTGCTCGTCCGGCGGTGTGCGGAATCGGCGTGGGAACACGGATGTCGCGTGGCCTCGTGTTTGTGCCGAGGATCGGTCCGACGGGCCCCTCTGCGCCGCAAACGGAGGACGTCGCCGGCGGGCTCACTCGATTGCGTAGTGCGGCCGCGCGCCTTTTAAGAATGGCACGCGCCTCCAATATGGGCCCACGTTCAACCGACACGCTACCCGCCTGACGGGAGACACAACTGTGCAAGAGAACAAGTGGCCGGAGCGCTGGCGCTTCGGTATCACGAATTCTGTCCGGCTCTTGGTCGAATAGAATTTCGTAGGTCATTATAGGACGTACAGCTGTTGCTGCGTAATAACAGCGTGTTCTTCGCGATAGAGGTTGCATGTATATCGAGGTGAACGAGACAGAAGGCCATTAGCACGAATGTTCCACAATGAAAATAATCCACATTTTAATGCCATGTTATGAATAGCTCCCTAGGACGCTATACCGTGATGTGCCTGGCGCTCCTTCAGAGCGGGGTATGCCCCACCAGCGACATGCAGTTCTCACGGTTGATGTTCACGCCTCATCATTCACTTCGCTTCAAGACAGCAACGACGTCCTTCTGACCGTCACGAAGAGGCCACTAAACGATGGTAGGGTCATTGGCAGGGACTCCTGGGGAAATCAACGGCGGGTTCACGGTTTGCCACACTGTTGCCTCGCAGTGTGACACGTTGGAGACAGGTGCACCACGTAGGAGACATGAGCAGCACGTAGAAGACAGAAGCACCTCTTTGGTGACCAGTGAGGGACGATAGAGGTGGTCAACGATTCGGCGTTTGTGAATGGCCAATGGATTCCCTCAACGAGGGAAAGAGGGAAGAAAAAGGGCATAAAAATCGGAACCGAACGGCTGTGAAAAAAGAGACGCTCGGACAGGCAGGGACGCTCGGACATGGATAGACGCTAGCATGTCGTAGGCTCCGATAGTTGGAGCCTTGTTGTAAAACTGAACCGGTACTTTTTTTTAACATAATCCCTTTTTTCTTTCTCTTTAACGTCACTCGGAACCGTTCTTTTACCGACACCTGGCATGGCACGATCCATGAAACCTTCGTTGGCCGCACGGACCCCCGATTTCACAACAACCGCTTTGCACCTAGCCGACAGTTCATTGATAATTTCTGTTGTAAAATTCCAGTTCGAAATGGGGCCTTTGGCGCAATACTTTTGCTAAGCTCATGGAGCAAATGTTGTACAGATGTTGCCCATTTTACCGTCTGAATTCACAAAACAAAATCATCGTCATTATCATCATCACCACCGCCACCACCTCTAATTCATACCCATCTCTCCTTATCTCTTAACGTTACAGCTGTCATTTTTCTTTCCATTGTCGGTTGCGCAGTCTTTGATTGCTGTCTTACAAGTTCAAGCCCCAAATTTCAGTACCGGTAAAACGCAATCATTGTACCCCTTTATTTTTGAGAATATCGGTAAGCTGCCGGTCATGACTTCGGAGCACCTGCCTGATGCGTTTCAACCCTTTTATTCGTTTGACAATTTCCTTCTTGTAATCCGGGTCCCCTCTAAGTAATTGGCCTAGATAAATGTACTCTGTCACAAGTTTTGGAGCCTGACTACCAATCACAAACACTTGTCCGCTTACCAGGCTATCGAAAATTGCGTCACGTTTTTCATACGAGGGCCGTTTTTTTTTTCAACCTCCGATCGCTCCGTGCAGGCGCTACGCGGGCAGCAGAAAGCGGACATGCGCTGTAGGTAACTGCGCAGCTCTCGCGCTACACACTCCGCCATTGTTGACATTCAGGCGTCAGTCGGCGTTGTGCTACAGCCACGTAAACATGGCTGCCATTATTGTTGCTCCCGCCAAGTGTGAATTGCGAAGTGTTATTCGTTTTCTACAGGCTGAAGGCCATGGTGCTGCAGATATCCATCGGAGAATGAGTCGAGTGTATGGGGAAAACTTCATGAGTGATGGTGTTGTGCGTGAATGGTGTCGAAATTTTAAAGATGGACGTAATGATGTGCATGATGAAGGGGGCCAAGGACGCAAATCTGTTGTTTCAGATGACCTGGTTCAACGAATTGACAGAATGGTTAAAGAAAATCGCAGATTCACCATTACTGCTTTATCTACGGAATTTCCAGAAGTTTCAAGGTCTGTTTTGTACTCTATTGTTACTGAACGGTTACGCTACAAAAAATTTTGTGCACGTTGGGTCCCAAAAATGTTGACGGACGGCCACAAAACTCGACGAATGGCGTCAGCTTTGGAGTTCCTTGAGCGTTATCAGGATGAAGGAGACAACCTTTTGAAATCAATCGTGACTGGGGATGAAACCTGGATTCAATACGACACACCGGAAACAAAACGACAATCACAACAATGGATGCATTCAAATTCACCAAACAAACCAAAGAAATTCACAAAAACCTTCAACAACAGAGAGACCATGGCTGCTGTGTTTTGGGATCAACAAGGTGTGTTGCTTGTGGAGTTTATGGAGCCCTGAACCACAATCACTGCAGCTGTTTATTGTGAAACTTTACGACGTTTGCGTAGAGCCATTTAGAACAAACGAAGAGGAAAGCTGACCGCTGGAGTTGTTCTGATCCATGACAATGCCCGTCCACACACTGCTGGAGCAACTCAACGGCTTCTCGAACAATTTGGATGGGACATTTTCGATCATTCGCCATACAGTCCAGACTTAGCACCATGTGACTTTCATCTTTTTCCTGGACTGAAGACGTGGCTTGGTGGGAAGCGCTTTCAAACCAATGGCGACCTTCAAACCAACGTCAAGGACTATTTGAATTCATTGGCGGCAACTTTTTTTGAAGAGGGTATTGCAAAGCTTATCCACAGATATGACAAATGCCTCAATCTCTTCGGTGATTATGTCGAAAAGTGACCGTAACTGTACTAATCTTTTGGTAATAAAATTATTGTTTTAGATGAACTTGTCTTTTATTTATAGCCTATCGGAGGTTGAAAAAAAAACGGCCCTCGTATTACTCCTAAATGTACGTTTAGACCTACCTTCAGGATGCTAGAACATTGTCCTTTGATCCTCGCACGTAATCGTTGTCAATCTGACAGTTTTAACACTAGGCATGCAGTGGTTAGCATTGCAGATATTGTATCACAATGCCTGACGACCTCAATAATTTGTATTGTCGCACTTTTCTTGTGAAGAATTAATGCAGCTGTGGAATCTCTGTAGATTCCTTTCAGGATATTCGCGTATGTTTGCACTGCCCTTTGACCACGCAATGCCTCCATAACTGATGGTATCTCTAATGAATTGCCAGCCTCTTTAGTAACGCATGACATCCGTATGGATAGCGTACTTATAACCAACATAATTTATAACCAGTATACTTTACAATAAGTGCACTTGTTTGATTGGTTAGCAGCAGGTGTCGTTACACTTGATAAACGCTTTGTTTTATTGAAAAGTGTGGTTCTTTTTGATGCGCTGTTTCAATGTGCCATTTTCCATCTAGTAAAACAGCTTTGATTTAGGATCCAGGGACAGTATCGAACAGTTTGCGCTTTCCATGGTCAGGGCGGCCGTCAACCGTTCTAAATCCATATCGTTCTGTTGCGTTGTGGTATGCATGATGACACCCGAAGTTAGTAGCAAACAAAGAACACACGACAAGCGAAGCGCAAACTGCCAACTGAATTTTATAAGAATTTATAAGAAATAAGAATTTATGCCCGTAGCTGCTATTATATCTGCAGCTGCGGTTTGCATACTAAAACAGGAAAGAAGGAACCAAAAGGAAGGTAAAAGGATGAAAAAGAAAGAAAGACAGATCGGGGACGCGCGTCTGCAGAAAGCAGCAGGTCAGGGAGGGTTTCTGCGTTTCCCAGAGTAGCGGGCGAAACCAACGCGCCAACCCCCCCTCCCCTCCGCCCTTTTTTTTTTTTTTTTTGAGCGGTTGCTTTCTGCAGCTGCCGTCAGTCGGCGACACATGTTTATGCTAGCGCCATCGCAACAGCAGCTTGTATCCCCGTAAACGAAGGCAACATTGAATGCTTTCCTAAAAAGCAGGCAATTAACTGTGCCACCTGTTATACTGAATAACGTAGGCTCCAAAATGCGATCCTCCTGCGAAATTTAGGCGAGAATAGTGCAGCGGTAAGAGCCAAATCTTTTTTCGAACATTTTTACCGAGATATGCGCGTCCCTGTACTTCGCTTTTTTGTTTTCTTTAATTTAGCACCTTAATGTCAGCGCCGCTACGTCCCCTCAGTGAAATGTCACAAATTTCAAAGTACTGTCGGTTATTGGGGTCGTTTTGGCGCACTAAAGGATCGTGAAACTTGCTAGGCTGAATTGTTGTTGTTGCCTCAAAGCAGGGCTGGTACCCACAATACGAGGCCCCACTGGGTTGACTGAAAAGTGCATCCAACAAAATACCCAATAGGAGCAAAGGCAAACATTAAAAACAAAGCGTTTGGCTACTAAATGCTAACAAAAATTTTGAGAGCTACTATAGATAAAGTTAGGAAAAAAAGAAAATAAAGTGTCCCACGGTCGGTACTCTAGCATCGAAACCTTCCTGGCGCTTCAGTGAACTTGTGTAGAGCAGTAATAATCGACTCATGGCTTGCGCCTAATTGACAGGCACCAAAGAACAAAATGTTTGGTGTAGTAAGCGCTAGTCTCAGCTTACTAGTTGGAAACATGAGGAACATTCTGCGGAGGCAGGAGAAGCGGCGACAACAAAGAAAGAAATGGTCCATAGTTTCTGGTTCATTTCAAGAAAAGAAGAGGTTAGCTATGGATAAACCAGATCTATGGAGGTAAAAATTTATACGGGAAACTCTACAGCGGAAGCTTGATAAGGACACCTCACACTGTCGCGAAAGGCGACAGTGTGAGGTGTGAGGTCGTGTTCCACCGGAAATCTACACGTCGAAAATAATCTGCGGAAAGTAGCGATGAATCATTACAGTTTAGAAATAAAAGGCGTTTAAATCTAGCTCCTGTTATAAAAGCTAATTCAGGAAGAATAAAGACTGGACCATTTAGTGGCGACGATGCGAGCGAGTCAGCTGATTCATTTAAAACTATGACTGGGGACCCAGACAAAGCGGACTTCAGACAAGTTGTCCGGGTCAATAGTCGAAAATATACTCAGTAGGTGTGACCGATTATTAGAAGTTAGATGTGTACCAACCGAAAGCTTATGGGTAACAATTATTATTTTAGATTTCTGTGGATCCCATTTTCTGATATTCAGAAAAATTGCTAGAAATTCTGCAAGAAGTAATGCGATGTGATCAGCGAGTCGGGAGAGCAAAAGACCAGTTAAGCTGATTTGAAATGATGCCACCTCCAGCCTTCTCTAAATTTTGTCTTGCGTCCGTAGAAATAACCAGGTGAGACGGAAATTGACTAACATGATTTTGAAAGAGACCTTCAAGTTTGCGCGCTGGAAGAAGTTTTGCGTATATTGGAAAAATATACTAAAAAATCAGCTTTACTTTTAACGAATTATTTTTGGGAGAAATAAGGCACGGTAGACGAAGATGAAGTTTTCATAACAGCGTTTGAACAAAAACAACTTGTGGTTATTGATAACGCCGCGCCAACGTGTTATGATAAATGAATCGGCAGAATTGATGAAAACGGATTGCAAGTGGGAGAGGGATGCATCGTAAGGCTTCAGAAAAGTCAGGACAGTAAGTTGCTTACATCTGGACTCGAGCGCAATAATTCCGGCCTCCAGATAAAGTACATCGTTAGCCACAAGACTTGCCCACCCAAAACAAAGACCCAACGCCTGCCTTTGTAGTAGTATTAAATGTCTTATCTTGAATGCAGCACATCCCGAAAAAAAAAATAAAGGACACAGCCGAATTCGAGAATGGGGCGGACGCAAAGTTTACAAATCATCAGCAACGTAGCCGTGCGCAGACCCATCTTTTTATTACTGAAACGGCGCAACAATCTTACTGCACGTTCTCCTTTACTAGAAGTTGTTTCGTAGGTTCTCTTGGAGTGCGGTATATTTCTTCTGTGCATCCATAAAGAGTCAACTAGACCTGAGTGGACGCTGTTAAAATTCATGACGCCGCAGAGAGCGAGTGCGCAATCTACAGGGACAGCGTCGCGGCTTTTCTTTCGTTTTGTCGCTTCGTTCCTCCCAATCCTGCTTTCACGGTAGGATTGTCGGTGATTTATACTAATGCTCGATTTACTAACGCAGCTTTGCTTAATATTCCTCCTTAGTCTTCATTTGACGTACTGTGGCGAAGGCCTGTATGCGGAACGGGCGACAGGCCACGACCTCAGCGGATTGCGGTCCTCTGCGTACTAGCCACCGCACGATATCACAGCCGACGCAGGCGTTGCCGCCGATGCAGTATCGCAGCTACATTTAGGCTCTAATCTTGGTCCTTTAACGTGCATGGACATCCCAGTTTACGAGCGTTGTTGCTTTCCGCCTGAAGCATGAGCGCTGCCACCGAGGAATTGTGTCGAACACGCTACATCCCGGACTGAGTGAAGCCGCGCCTAAGTCTCAATGAAGACAATGGGAAATGCATCGCCTCCGAGAGAGCATGACAGAACCAACATGCGCATGCACGCTTAGCGATTCACGCACCGCCAGTTTGCAATACTATAAAAAATCTTAATTATGGGGTTTTACGTGCCAAAACCACTCTCTGATTATGAGGCACGCCGTAATGGAGGACTCCGGAAATTTCGACCACCTGGGACTCTTTAACCTGCGCCTAAATTTAAGTACCATGGGTGTTTTCGCATCGCACCCATCGAAATGCCGCCGCCGTGGCCGGGATTCAATCCCGCGACCTCGTGCTCAGCAGCCCAACACCATAGCCACTGAGCAACCACGGCGGGCAAATTGCAATAGTATATGATTTCGTTTGACGAACATTGAGTCGTGCTTTTGAAGCTTTCATTGCGGCTGTGAGGCAATGATACATAATACTGAGTGCGCACATCATTTTCTTCTTGTGCATTTGTAAAATGTATTGAGAATATACGTCTCATATTTCGTGCCTCCTTCCCCCTTCCCCAGTATGCAGGGTAGCCAAGCAGAGATATCATCTGGTTACACTTCCCTGACTTTCCGTTATTTTTTTTCTCTCTCTCTCATGTCATAATTCCTAATCTTCATCCACTTTCCTCTTGCCCTCCAGCCCAGTGCGGAGTAGCAGGCCAGAGGCGTGCTCCTCCTGCCAATCTCTCTGCCTCTTATCTCATTGAATTTTTTCTCCACCAAGAATTTAGCTATACCGATTCGCTTATTGTGACAACCTAAATAAGTCCAGCCAGGAGTTAGGCTGTTACCACCACGACCCTACCGTATTTACATAAACGCGATTCTGGCGGCTGAAAATTCGTAGTGGCACCCAGCGTCGAGACAATTCAACAAAACGTACAAACATAACCTTTGTCCCCTCGTTGACAATGGCTGTGTATCGCCGACGCGACCCGACCATATACGTGCGCCTCGGCAAGTCAACCTATCTCTGCTAAGCGGATTTAGTCAGTCTTACCACACCCACTAAAGTTTACGTGTGCTCGACATGCCAATTTTTGTCCCACAAAGCAGGCTGATAGACTTTTCACGGGTTCATGAAAACTCCGTTAGCATGCACCTGTTGCTTCTACAAAGTTTTGTCCTACTAGTCCCGTTATGCTCATGCAGGGAGGGGCGTGCACAATTTCATCGTTCTTTTTCCCGGCTCGCATTCGGCAACACGTGTTTATCCTAGCACGCTGGCTTCAGTGCCGATTTAATAATCTATGCTTGGTCTCATACTTAGCGTGCATCGCTGTGGAAGCTTCTCATGAAGATCGGTAATGAAAATGTGAAACTCTGCGCATCTCGTGCTCGCACATGTTTCGCGAGTGTGCGCGGGAGCAGCCGCGAAGGTCTGTAAAAGAAAAACCCAAAAAGGAACATAGCGAAATGCAAGATTATCTAACAAAATGTATTACCAGCCGTTTAACAGAGTTTGTGAATTTTTAAGGTATAAATTTTTTTCTTTCATTACTCAGCCTAAATGAGCTATTTCACGTAACTGCTGGTAAAAACACCCTATATTTCCTGGTGCGAACGGAGCTACTCCAAGCGGTCTTGCTAGCCTTCACAGAGTTGCACGCTATGCATGAAACGGAGTATACTCATGTCGAGTCTTGCTTTAACGTTGTTTCGGTTGCTAAAGCAGTCTCTACTACCCCGCTCTTCGTATTCAAGGCTTTCGTGCGCCTCGGCTGTGTTGTGCTCACTATTAGCATAGATTCCCTGTGATTACATTCGCATTTGAAATTAAAAAGAAGGCCCCATAATGTAAGTAAACTCCAACATGTTCTGGAGAGCGTGTGCTGTGCGACAAAAGTCTTACAGCAGGTACTGGCGACAGGTACCGGCGACAGATCAAGTCGCGTGCGGAGCGGCTTCTTCATTCCCATTACGTACCATCACCTGTTTCATGAACACATTAGCTAACGTTGTGTAATTAGAACTTGTATGTTTTTGCTCGTTTCTGTTCTTAAATTTCTGATCACTTGTAACCCACTTCCATTTTTAATGTCTTTGACCCAGAGTTTATGGTATTTAAATAAATAAATAAATAAATAAATAAATAAATAAATAAATAAAACATTGTACAAAGACTACGCACAGATATTGTGCGTATATTACAGCAATAAGGTGCAGGAGCTCCGAGAATGCCGCTGTCGAAACTCCCTTCTTGGTCCCGGCAATAACCTTTTTTCCCGTGGACCTACCGTATGAGCGCCTGACCTAGAACGATCTATCACTCTGGTTGCGGATTTATTATCAGTTTTAATGAAAACCCGAAACTGCGTCCCTTGCTCCTTTACACCACTACGCTCCCGAGCAGGCAAAAAAAAAAAAGTGTTCCATATGTTGGACGCTCTCTCGCCACTCGGGCGCCTTCACTGCTGGTGCGGAAAGCTAACGTCCGTTTTTGAACGTACCCTATGAGCGTTTAATCAAGGAAATTATGATGAGCAATAGCGTGCGATAGCTTAAAGAATGATGGCCTAGGCTCCGCCATCTAGAGGTGTTGCGCAGATTTTTTTTTTATTTCTACAGCGGTTACAATTAGAAACGTACATCATTTCCTTGTTTTACCAGACAGTACAAGGGTAAACCAATTTTAGCCGTTTAAGTCAATGAATGTCTTTATCTTCAACATCCTAGTTGCTGGGGAACACAGTCAAAAACCATTTACTGGCTTTAGAGCAACTGTGTCCCCTTTACAAGGCATAGTTGACTATACTAACAATTAGCACACACACATAAAAAAGGGGGATGCATGCAAAGTTGATTCTGCTCTATATATTCGTAGAAAAGAGCTAGATGCAAAGAAAGATAAACAACATTGTTTATTTTAAGTTACAATATAATCAAATATGCTTACAATATTGTAGAATGCGTATGTAAGGTACAACGCAGCACGATAGCGAAAAGAAAAAAGAAAAATTGCTTGAAAGAAAACATACAGTCAGCCACATATTATACCAACTTCATCTGTTTACTTCAATTCTTGTTAAAAGTTAAAAGAAGCAGCTATTATCCACGCCATATTATGTTGAGTGTCTTGGAGTGTCTTATAGTCGATTTCAGAAAGTCGGAAGCGAAGCATTTGGTTTCCATAGTTCAATTTTAATCATGCTATGTGCCGTCGATCCTTACTGGGCGTTGAACAAGTATTTCTCCGTTAAGTTTCGCAATGAAGGAAAGGAACTTTTTCTCGTGTATGGCTAGTTTTATATAGGTGTATCTTTATTTAATTTGGTAAAGCTGTGATATAGCCATCGAGTAGTAAGCTGGTGTTATAGGTAAGAGGGACATCGGTTATAATACTGACATTTTTTGTTTGTAGCTTGTACAACTTTTGTAGGTTGGAACTTGCGGTTTTACGCTATAATAAAGGACTGTACGTGAGGATGGGGTGAATTAACGAGTATAAAATAGTTCAATTTCTGGTGGTAAAAGAAAAGGCGTGCTGTGCACGAAATCCTGATTACTCAGGAAAACTTGGTAGTCACACTGTCAATACATGTTCTCACAGCACCTTTTCGTGCATTATGACGCCTAGACTTCCGAGTTCTAGCGCCAAGTCTCAACATATTGCATATCCCGTATTCTTATGGGTTTTGTTCTTGGTTCGGAAATCTTGCTCTAAATATAAGACCAACATAATCCGCCAGACGTGTTCTTCGGACACTTACAGATGTAGAAATTTGCGGATTCCTTGAGTTCTCTTAAGGTAGTGAATTTTTCAGGAGAAAAGTTCCTGAACTTCATGTCACGGCAGTCCTTTCCGAACAAGTTCATTAGGCGGAGCCGCTTAAAACGGAGAAAACCAACTTATTCAACTAGTACAAAAATGTCCCCGCGGGTCCTTTGCACTGCTTCGTTCTATGCGCCAACTTCAATAATAAACGACTTTGTACTCTAAAGAACCTGGACGGTAAGCAGTGTTCTATATCTTCCAAGGCAGTACAGTCGACTCCTCCATTTGATGTTGATTGAGGGCTGATGATTTATTGAGTGAAGCTAATTGATTAAGAATTTTCATGTCTCAAACAGCGCAGGGCTGTGAGGAAGGTTCTGGATAATTTTAGATCTGATTAGGTTCATTAAAGCGCAGGGTACGCGAGCGTTTCTTTATTGCGCCCTAATCGGAATGCGGCTGCCTCGAAAGGGAACCGAGGTGGTGGTGGTAAACATTTATTGCTTGAGCCTTTTTGCAACATTACTTGTGAGGGGGCTCAGGAGCGCGTAGGGTGTCCGGGAACCGAGCCCACCATCTCCTGCCCAGAAGCACAACGGCATAACCGCATAGCCACCGAAATGAGTGTCATGATTTCCTTCGCGCGCGCGTGTGTGTGCGTGTGTGCGTGTGTGTGTGCGTGTGTGTGTGCGTGTGTGTGTGTATGTGCGTGTGTATGTGCGTGTGTGTGTGTGTGTTAGTGAGTGAGTGAGTGAGTGAGTGAGTGAGAGAGAGAGAGAGAGAGAGAGAGGCGCTGGCTACCAATCTCAGAAGACATAAATAGGAAGACATAAATACCCCACAAAGTGAACGGGAACACGGCGCCGCGGTGGCTCAGTTGGTAAGAGCCTCGCACGCGTAATGCGAAGACGTGGGTTCGTATCACACCTGCGGCCAATTGTATTTTTCAACCACTTTCATTTGCATTTATAAATCATTTCATTAATTCAATTAAGAGCTACGAATAATTTGCTCTATGCGCCCCTTCGTGTCATTGTTTCTTCGCTTCTGATGACTTAACAATAGTATATATGTAGCTCAAGCCAAACACTTGGTAGAGAGAAAGAACCTATATTTTAGGCAAGCGCAGTTTGCGCTCTAGGTGGGCGGCCTCCTTGTTCCAGTTCGCCGTGGGCCATGGCCCTCTCCCGTGCCCGTTCGGGTCTCTCCGGGTCCGGGTATAATAGCTCGACCTCCCACTGCTCCTCGGTTAGTGTTTCGGTGTCTGCGGCGCCATTTTCTCCGGCCCATCCCCATACCATATGGCACAGGTTATCTGGGACATTACAGTACTTGCAGAAGTATGAATGCTGAGTAGGTGAGATTCGGTGCAATAGGATACCGTGGACATAGCTTTCCGGAGGGTTACTGCCTCTTTCCTAGTTAGGCTGGGGTGAAATGGCGGATAGGTTCTTCTGTATAGCCTGTAGTGTTGTAGAATATCGCTGTACTTTTTCCAGACTTCATCCGTTCTCCTCGACGCGTCCTGTTAGAAAGTCCGGTGAACGTGAGGTCGGGCGTCGGCGTCGACAAGACTCATTCCCCAGCAGACTCTCGTGCCCCGGAGTTTAAATGATGTATATTTCCGGTAGGTTCTTTGCCGTTTTTGTGAGGATTTGTAGGGCTTGGCTGGAGATTCTCTCTCTCTGAAAATGCCGGCAAGCTGCTTGTGAATCTGTGAGTATTATTGCTCCTTCCCAATAGGTTGAGATTGCCAAGGCTATCGCTGTTTCTTCTGCCGTATCTGTTTCTCTTAAGATTCTAGGTGCCGTTCTCTCTTTACCCTTGCTATCGACGGCGCTGATCGCATGGCCATCACTCGGTAGTTTCAGATCGTCCAGTCCACTTTATCCGCTTTACACAATCAGCGAGATCATGCATCTCGCTCTGCTAATTTTCCGCGACATGTGTTCGGAGCGACGCCAACTTCGCGGTAATAAAGCCGAGCTGTTGATACTAATAGCTAATTGCTTTGTTTTCAGATTACATGTACTGCGATGAGCAGATGGGGGTATTAGGTTTGCATCCTAAAGTTTTCCGCAGTGAATACCGAATCGCTAGCGTTTGCAAACTTAGCAGTACTATCACGACTTGTCTTGACCTGCACGCAATAGCTTGTCTTTATAGTTTGACGTATAAAAACAGAAATGTCGATGGCTTTGAATTTACGCATGCTGCGCTGAGTAATTCCCTATTTGCCCTGTTGGTTTCATTACGAAAAAAAGACACAGAAGTCCTTTGAGTATAGTTCGAACTGCTTAGAGTGCAATTTCTGTTTTAGTACTTGAAGAAAAAAGGTACGTGAAAGTAATTTGTTTAAGATATTACATCACCTGGCCTATTTTCACTGGTATCCCTTCTTACGAATCAGTAATGTATGCAACATAAGTATATTTTAACTGTAGTATTTTGAACTGACTTCTTGTTTCAACATTTCCGAATTCGTGTTAAACACGAGGATACAGACAGCTCAGTAGTGCATCTCGAGTTCATGTGAATGTGAAGGCGTTTAATGTTCGAAATGAAATATAATCATAAATTTGGCAACCACAAGTTTGCCGACTCATTATTCGCAGCACAGAATTGATGTTCAGTCAAGTTTAACTAGATGCAATATTCTTTTTTTCAAATTTCATCTTGTCAAACCACTATGGGACCGCAGGCAGCGGCTGCTGCACTGCTATGGAGACTTGTAACAAGTAACCATTCCTTCACTGGTGATAAGCGCTCAGCAGACGTGCAATGGATCACTCAAACTTCTTTCAAATCCCGTTTACAGATGTCCTTCTGTCGGTAACTTGTCTTTGGTGCTAATTTCTGCTTTAAACGCAGTGAACACCCATTGATGGTATATAGTTGAGCATCTTGAAGGGGCAGGCAATATGACGAAGACAGAATGCAAGAACACACAGGACAGCGCTGAACAGCCCCTTCGAGATGTTCAACCAGTACCAACTCGCCCAAATGTCGATCCTTCTATGGTACATAGTGTCTCGCAGTATAGTGTACCGTGGTCTCGCAGTACAGCAGGTTGCGCTACTGGCTACAGCTCTACATATCAATTCGGCTCGAAAGTTTTAAAAATAATTGATCACTGTTTTTAAGATGCATTCTCAATTCTGCCACAAGACGGGAAGATAGAGACTTGATCGACAGTAGAGGAACAAGGAAGGCCTGAGTCGGGACCCACTGTTTCGACGAGGTGATTTGTCTTGTGGCCCTGACGAAGACAAGAACCCTTTGTCAAAACGTTGGCTCCTGGCTGAGGCTTCTCTCGTTCACCCGCTGTTGATCAGTTCTAGATCCTGGGCACTTCTAGACACGTCTTCATATGAACTCCGGAACACGGTGCAAGCTTCTTGTGTAGTTTTTATAAGTTATTTCTACGGGAAAATATTCCCGTTTTCAAACGCACTATTTTCCCAATATAGCGTCAATTCGACAACCGACAGTTAGTTTTCGTTCCGTAGTGTTTGAGCAAGTCTTCATGTCATTCTCACGAGATGGCGACGCACACTTCCGCGTTTCGCTCTGTGCAGCACTTTGTTAAAGCTGTCAACGTTGATATGCAAGTTGCGGCCCTTGATGTATTTGATCATAGAGCACGCTAAGTGTTTTACCGCTACGCTAAAGACATCTAAAGTCATTGTGATTATCCAGAAACACAAGTTTTAAGGAGAAAGTCAATTGAGACACGGGACACCTGTTCGCGGTGACTTAGTAGCGATTATAAAACCGGCTATTTTTTTCGGCGTTGCGCCATTGGAACTACATGTTTTAAAAGGGGAAGCGCTCATCGTGAACCCGACCCGCGGTGGGAGCACAGGGACTAATGCATTGCGCTGCTGTGCTCGACGGCGAAGGTTCGATCCCGGCCATGGCGGTCGCATTCCGGTGATGGCTAAATGCAAAAGTCCCCGTGTACTTTTAGACTCAGGAACACGTTTAGGAACCCCCACGTGTTAAAGAAACCCGTACGATGGCGTGCCTGATAATGGTATCGTGGTTTTAGTTCGTTAAAAATCTAAAAGTTTTGTTCTCATCGTGAACCCACATGGTACGACCGACTTTTTATCTCTTCCCCCAGTGTAGGGTAGCCAACCGGGCTCAGCCCTGGCTAACCTCCCTGCCTTTCATTTATCATTTGCTATCTCTCTGTCTCTCTCTCTCTCTCTTATCTGCGGTACCAGAACATATTATTTCTTTCTGGTTGTGAGCCCTTCGCGCGCGGTGAGTGAGCCGGCGCGTAGCTACGCCTAGAAAACCAATGCTTTGCGAGACCTACATTTCCGAATTAAATTACGAATGGCGTCTTCAATTGGTCGCTGCTACGCAGTTGGACGACACTGCGTGGCTGTATAAGACAGAGTTTAGGCAGCGTTGCGCTGATAGGCCTGCTCTAACAGTGATTAAAATGCTTCTGCATTGACACTGGAGCCGGTTTGGTCCGTTGTAATTAAAGCTTAGGTGCCGCTTCAAAGGACACTTGCAGCGCTGCCAGAGCGCTCTGAAGGGACCAGTCGGAAATCAGATGAGTAATAAAGACCGGCTAAATGTTGCAAACAGGTACGAATCATAAGTCATGAGCCTCGAGTAATGAATGCGTTTACTGCATCAACCAAAGCAGATCTCACTTCTATGCATTCACAGAGAAACGGCAGAACACTTGCGACATTAGATAGCCTCTTGGCTCCACTTGTTCCCAGTTAACTAAACCACGGCTTGACGAACAGCGCACCCGTTGACGGCCGCCGAGTGCGGCGTCGCTGTCTTTTCGCGCTGTGCGTCCAAACCCGAAGCTCAACGGGAGAAGGGGAGAGGGATACAGGGGAAACATAGTGCGGCTCCTCTTCGACTGTGCGCCTGGTACCGCCCTCGCCCTGAAGTCGGCGCATGCGCAGTGGTCGATTTAATTAGGAGCAGACAGCAGGCAGCCCGACAAAAGGAGGCTTTGAGCCAAGGCAAACTGCAAAGGAGGCCGCACGCCGCGCTGCGCTCAGGTCCCCTCCCCGTCGCAACTCCCCCGCCATCCGCTCTTTTTTTCTTTTGTTGGTTCGGTCGCGCTTCTTTTTCTGCCTCCTTGCTTCGTTCTCGCTTCTGCAGTTCTCCGCTGCAGTTTTGTTAGCCGCCAAGCATGCAACTTGCCGTGAAAGGAAGAACAAAGCTCAGGAAGACAGAGAAGAAAAAATAATAACGAGCAGTAAAAAGTCGAAGCCAGCCAGGGGGAAAGCGAGCAGCTAGAAAAGGCGTTGAAGATGGAAAGGAAGCTCACCGGAGAAAAAGGAAAAACGGGAGGAGGGAGCTGAAAGAACACATAGAAAAACCTGTGTACAGTATCGCAGAGTGTGCTTGGTTTTGCAGCGCGCTTTGAGGCGTCGCTCAAGGGTTGGATGTGAGAGGAGGTAAGTGGAGAATAAAAAAAAAAGAAGAGGTACGAATGCTCGTGTTGTCTACGTAACGTCCAAAATGTGCGCAGCGTTAGACGTCTCATGGTTATGCCATCTCATGCAGGCGTTTCCTATCTGACTTTGCGAGCGCGAAACACAGTGATGACTGCCTGTTGTATGTTTCTTTCAAAAAGGGCAATGTATAACTCGACACTGGAAGTAGGCTCCACTTTGAGCAACAAAGGAAAGAGTGTCTTTAAGGCACGCGACGTATGCCTTGCAGAAGTGAGTAAAACAGGTGGCGAGCCCATTTGGCTCTGGTCTTTTCATCTTTCAGTTTCTCTCTCTCTCTCTTCGCTGAACCTGACAGAGGACAATTCGGCGTTACTGCGCCGTGCCATGTCGCCAATTCGTTCGAGTAACTTTTGAGCCGGAACGGAGAGTTCAGGTGTAAGGCCCACATTTTCCCCCAGCTGTGAGTGTTGCATTAACATTAGGACATATTTATGTTGGGCTAGTTATTAATTCATTATAGTGAATCATATTAGAGCGCAAAAAAACACACCCGCAAACACGCACATACCAACACACGCAGTCACTCCAAAGAGACCCCAGACGCACACAGGTCCCTTCCTGTGTGTCTGGGGGTCTCTCTGGAGTGATTGCTTTTGTTGGTGCGCGCGTGTATGGGGGAGGGGGGGTCTGACTTTTTTTTTTGCGCTCTAATTTCTTATACCATAGTGCATTAACATCTACAGCCTCCCGTGGGCTGGCAAATGTACTTTATCACCGTTCAGGGTCTTTTTAAGAAGTCCCCGAATCGCTCAACAAAGAAATTACAAAACATTCCCGCACTGCTAGATGTCTCCGGTGGAAACGCGATGAGCCTGAGCACGGCAGCCCAAGTGGTCACTGTTGCGAAAAGTAGAACGAACAACCACACTTTCAGCACCCACTTCATAGCTCGTAACTGCTGTTCGCAGTAAAACAATGGTAAAGCACATTGTCATTTACTGTGTCAATGGTGAAAATTGCTTCAATGTGCCAAAAAGGCACACGCCATTCCGGCAAGGCAACCTTTCCGGCATTCGTGTCTCCCCTTTAGTTCTTCTCTCAAGAATTTAAATGCGCACGAATCACTTTCTGCTACTTCAAGCGTAGCTGCAAATTATCGCGTGCTTTTGCCGTCAAGAAGCACATAGAGACTTAAGATGTTCACTAAATCTGGTAATTTGATGCGTGCTGTCCGCGCGCGTGCACATATTCACCGCCTTTCTCTTTCTCTTTATTATTCCTATTTTCCTCTTCCCCAGGGTAAGGGTAGCAAACCGGAAGCTTGTTTTGTTAGCATCTGGACGTTCTCTCTTTATTGTTTTTTCTTTCTCTCTCTTTCTGTGCTTCTATGTTGCACCTTTGTGTCTTCATAGTTTCCTCTTTTTTTCTCATTTATAACGGGATCTTGTTTTGTTGTTAAATCTAGCAGTAACTGGGATGGCGCAGGCAGCGCAGGAGGCTAACCATCGCGTCCCTGGGGCACGCGGGTACCCTCAGCCTGAGTGACCAATAAAAGCGGCGAGCGGCCGGCTCTTCCCGCAGAAGTGGCGAGGTTTGCCGAGCATTTATGATAAACTTCCCTGCAAGCGCAGCTTGTTCTATCAAGCTTTGGTTAAACTTATTCGGCCACATTTTGTTACAACAGCTTACCATTTCTTTAAATACTGCGCTTGTTGTTTACATGGCTTAGAGGCGTCTACATTTCATGAAGTTTCTTATAATGTCAACTTAGTGAATCTAGGATGCCATCAGCGGTCCGGCAAGCACATACATCGAATCAGCCGCCGGATGGCGTTTGATAAAGGCTCAAGATAGGGGTTTGACGAAACATCGTACGGTCGAGAATAATCACAGTCAAAGGTAAAAATTGACGCAGACCGCGAACAACAAAATGTTCAAGACGTTATGGCTCCCATGCGGGCCCCTTGTTCATAGTTAATGCGTTTTGTGGTTTTCTTGTTTCTGATCGGCGTCCATGTTTACCTTTACCTTGAGTGAACGCTTCCGGCGTTCCTGAGTTTTCTTCTTTTTTCTCACATGACACTTTCAAAGCAATATGACACTGTTCGATGCAGACATTAATTTGAGATAACTCGCTTTAAGACAAATGAGCTGGACTGCTGAATTCAAGAGGAACGCTTTCGCTCTAAGCGCCGTAAAGCACTGACTGACTGCCCTTGTGGGCGGCTTTGGGAAAAGAGGGCCCACCCCAAATTCATATTATCTTTCCCATGAATTCCGTTTTTCTTCTCTGGCTTGCACGAGCTATCCCGAGACACGTTTGGCTTCTCTTCACTCTCTCGCAGTCATATTACCTTCATAGTATCTTTTCATTTCTTTTCATTACACTCCCCATTGCTTCTTTCTGTCGGCCGTTTTTATTCTGGGACAGCGTATTATTTATTCTAGAAGAGTGCTTTTTATTCTAGAACAGTGGATAAAGAAGCCCCGCATGATCAATGTGTCCGCATTATAACTGTCAACGTGGAAAAAGTATGTGCGTGTGAAGTGTGGAAAGCCGGTGCCGAAGCCCAAGAACGCGCGCAACTCGCTCGCCTGAGCACCACAGCGGCAGGCAAACGTATCCTCGAAGAGCTAGCTGGGTTACCACCCTGCGGGATTCCCGATGGTCAGTACCCCGATCCCTAGGTGCATTCAAGACAAGTTCGAAGTGGCCCCTGAGCCCCGAAACGTCCATCCCGTCCACAACGAGGGCAGGCGCAAGGCTGGAGCAGTAGCCATCCTAAACCAGATCAAGCAACGAGACATTAGAGCAAGCTTCGTCGACGCCGCGGAGTACAGCGATGGGAAGACTTTTGCCGTCGTTGTGGTCGACTCCAGCGGCAAGATTTCCAATAGCGTCTCCATTTGCACTCCAGATCCCAGAATCGCCGAGCAAGCCGCGATCGCCCTTGCCCTGCTAGACGGTCGTAGGTCCGAGATCTATAGCGATTCGAAAATGGCAGTTAGGGCTTTTCAAAAGGATTGCGTCGCCGAGCAAGCTGCTCGTATTCTTAGCAGCTCATGTCCCTATGCTCTCACGCATCATTCAATGCACTGGTTTCCCGCTCACGTAGGGTCGGTCGAGGGTGCTCCCCCGAAGCTCAGTCAGTCTGCTCACGAGGCTGCGCGTGACCTCACCGACCGCGCTTCCTCTGTAAGGAGCGCCGACTCCTCTCCTCTCTACGGCCACAGCGAT
>NC_091821.1:49378189-49410689 GCF_038994185.2 Dermacentor albipictus
GCTATAGATGTTTTAATGGCGATAGTAAAGACCGAAATCAGATAGGCAAAATGCTAGACGGCGATAGGTGTAGTAAAGCCTGATTAGCTGAAGCAGGCTATAGGCGACAATTTGTCGCCCTTCCCCCCGCCCGCTCTTCAACGGGGTTGCCAATAAACGTCATCATCAGCAGCCTATTTTTATATCCACTGCAGGACAAAGGCCTCTCCCGGCGACCTCCAATTACCCCTGTCTTGCGCTAGCTGATTTCAAATTGCACCTGCAAATTTCCTATTTTCATCAGCCCACCTAATTTTTTGCCGCATTCGACTGCGCTTCCCTTCTCTTGGCACCCATTCTGTAACTAGTAGTCCACCGGTTATCTGCCCTGCGCATTACACTGCCTTCCCAGCTCCATTTTTAATGCCAAAGCATTATTTATTTATTTATTTATTTATTTATTTATTTATTTACCCTCAAGGCCGAAGCCTTACAGAGTCAGCCAAAAGATAAATATTAGAAGAAACTAAAGAAGGAAGGTCGTTAATGAAAATGAGAAAAAGAAGGGTGCCTAATACGGATCCTCAATTGTGGGACTCCAGATCGAACAGGACATTGGTTCGAGGAAAGTTCACTGGCTACTACAAATTGGGAACAATTCGAAAGGAAATCTTTGATCCACGCAAAAAAAGAAAGACTACTGTCAATATTAAGTTGACTAAGTTTATGAAAAAGAAGTATGTGGGAGACGTTGTCGAACGCTTTAGATAAATTTAAGTAAATACAGTCAGCTAACGAAGAACGATCAAGAATGCGGTGTAGTTTATGAGTAAATGATATGAGCTGCGTTTGACACGCAAATGATTTCCGGAAGCTATGTTGAGCTGGTGAGAGAAAAAAAAAAAACATTATATGCCCCAGTACGCGTATATTCGGCGCTGTAGTCGGTGGTGTGGCCGAAGGATGGTACCAAGAATGGCCGACGGCGAAGAGTCAATCCACATGAATAAATACTCGAATTGACGTCAAACTTATCCGGAGGTTCCTGTAAACAAAGTAAACGAATGCGTTTGAAAATAATGTTAGGTAAATTTCGGTCCGGGTGGGAGTCGAACCCGGGCCTCCTCGGTGCCTGACGGGCGCGCTTCCCCGACTCGACATCGGCTCCATTGCTTGAGTTGACTAAATGTGTGCCTTTCGCGTGCGTCATTGCGCACATCACGTCGCAGCCATCTCGTTGACTAAACGTGTGGCCGAGAGCGTGCATCGTTGGGCACGTCATGGCACAGCCACTGGGTAGGAGGTGGCGCCACGTCATTAGTGTATAAAATGAGTGCATAAAATAAGAAGCACTAATGTCCGATGGAACGCCGCTGAGCGGCCCTTCGAGTTACGAACTCCTCGCGGGCAAGCGAGCGCGTTGGGTCGCTTGGCGCGTTTTCGTTTGGCCATACCGAGGCGCAGTTAAAACGCAGGCGAGAGTTAGCGCGAAAAAAAAAAAAGAAAGAAAACACTTCACCAAAGCGACTATAATGCTTTCTCTTATAGCCTTAAGTGTCTCTGCCGAATTTTCTTCTCTTAATGTCAACTAGAATATCGGCTATCCCCGTTTTCTCTCTGATCCACACCGCTCTCTTCCTCTCTCTTAACGTTACGCTTAGCATCTTTCGTTCCATCTCTCTTTGTGTGGCATTTAACTTGTTCTGGATCGTCTTTGTCAGCCTCCAAATTGCTGCCTCACATGTTAGCACCGGTAGAATACAATGATTGTACACTCTTCTTCACAACGACAGTGGTAAACTCCCAGTCAGGATTTGGCAATGCCTGCTGTATGTGCTCCAACTCATTTTTACTCTTCTGTAAATTTCCTTGTCAGAGTCAGTGTCACCTGTGAGTAGTTGACCTAGGTAAACGTACTGCTGTACAGACTCTAGAGGCTGGCTGACAATCATGAATTTTTGTTTCCTTGCCAGGCTATTGAATGTTATCTTTGTCTTCTTCATATTGCTGCATATTCCTGCTGTCTCGGTATGCAGGCCCATATCGACTGATCCGTGCCGTGACTCCAGTTACGTACGAAATCGCCCCAGTCAGTACCAGTGCCTCATCTTCGCCCCGAATTCCTCCGACGTTAAACATGTCGCCCGCCTCAAACCATATTGCTCTCCTGTTATCACCGATATTTAGACGCCCCGGGACGGTGCTTCTGTCGCCGAGGAAATGATACGTGCATATTGCCTGTTTCTTGCGGCCGATGCACGCGGGTGCCCCGACGAAGACGACGAACGCTCTCTGAGCTCTCGAGCTGTCGGCTGAACTGGCCAGCGCTGCAGTTAACCTTTGTAAATATCCTTTGTAAATAGTCTTCAGTTCTTAATCTTTCGTTCGCGTAAGAATATTAATATTTGAGCCCGCTCCTGCACTTTCGCGATTAAGGTTCTCAAACATTTGTCGCAACTCATCTCCAGTGTTGCTGAACAGCACATTGTCACCTGCAAACCGAAGGTTGCTCAGATATTCACCGTATATCCTCACTCATGCCTTCCCAGTCTAATGGCTTGGATACTTCTTCCAAGCATGCAATGAATAGCATTGGAGAGATTGTGTCTCCTTACCTCACCCCTTTTTTCATGGGTACTTTTCTAATTTTGTTGCGGAGACCCAAGCTAGCTGTGGAATATTTATAGATTTTTCCGAAGGTATCCACGTATGGCTCCTGTACTCCTTGATTACGCGCTGCCTCCATTACCGCTAGTATCTCTACTGGATCAAATGTCTTTTCGTGATATGTGGAAGCTATAGAGAGGTTGATTGTACGCCGCAGATTTCTTACTACTACTAATTCTACTGCTAATAATAATAATAATAATAAAAACAGTGGTGAATGACGATGCTTTCACCGAGCGTGTCGTCGCTGGCCTGAAATACGTATATCAGGCCAGCGTATCAACGTATCACCGCGGCAACGTATCACCACGCAGCATGTACGTTGCCACAAGAAATTGGATCGGTCTTTTCTGAACCCTCTCTACAACGCAACTGCGTCCGGCAAGCGAGGTCCCTACAAACGAGCTTTCTCTTTCGCGCACGCCAATATTTTTGTAGTCTCTCATCGCTGCGCCGTGCACTCCCTCTCTCACTCTATCTCTCACACACACGCGCACGCAAATATAGTTTTTCTTCGCCATGAAGCGAAGGCTATACGGCACTAAATCGCGTTTGTTGCACCGCTGCTGGAACTATAGTCACTCAGTTTTGTTGACGATGTATAACGTGGAAAATAGAGAATTTATATTTTTTTTAGAGCATCTGTTTTAAGCAACACGTAACACTGACCAGTCAGCTACTGGTATTTCATTGTATTTTTTGTTTGCCCTTTCGTGTTTTCGCACTCGCGAGACCGTCGCACGTTTTACGCATTCTTCACACGCAAAAGGCACCCGCGTCTTCGCACTAGCGTTCGTCTCATGCTGTCCCACCTGTCAACTCCCCTTCGAGACTGATGACTAAATTAAATAACAAAAGACATTCGAAGAACTCAAAAGAGATAGCGATATGGTAGGAAGGAAAGGCGGTGAGGCTAGCACAAACAGAAGTAGACGCTACAAACGCAAAATAATTGTTTGTAGCGTCTACGCGAAAGCCGAGAGGACGCACCTGGAAATCACAAACGTCGGCATGTACAAACGAGTGAGCCACCTGATGCTGCGCGGGCTCTACCAACGCCGGCGTCGCTTACGCGTCCTAGTCCTAACCGACGCCGAGGTTTTACAGCCGCACAGGGCCTCTGGCGCAAGTCGCGGTTACTTGCTGTTCACGACTCGATGCATATGAGATGTGTATAAACATCGATTAGCTTCAGAAAGAGACGTCAAGTTCATTGTATCTGCCTTCGCTAAGTAAGTTGAATAGGCCAGGTCGGAGAAATCGAAACCGGAACTAGTATCCTACTCTTTGGGTCTACATTGCATACGAATACATGTGCAGAAGCTCCGTCCCCGTAGCTTTCGCTTCATCCAAGTCCGCAAGTAGAGCGGATTAGGAGCGGCGTGAAGGCCGGGGGGAAAAAAATTACGCTCGGGTGGGCCCTCGTTTGAGTTACGGAATGAATGAGGAAAGGCTGGAGGTGGAAAGAGTGTGCGAAGAAGGGAGTGCAAGTACTGGGCAAATGTGTGGGAAACGAGCAGCGGACAGCTAGGGATGGCGCTTTTTTCCAGCCGAGCTCTTTCGAGAGAGGCCGCGAGGAGGTTCGTGCTTCTCCCCTTCGTCCTTCTCGCTCCCCCCCTCCCCCCCACTCCCGTCCCCGTGCTTCCGCCTCCTTCGCGAAACGATGCCCCATTGTTCGGGGCGCGCCGGCTTTGGCTAACGAACCTCCTTGCTGCGCTGTCGAGCTCCGCCGCCGATGCGGCCCAACAAACACACACCTATAAATCAACGCCGTGCCAAAAATGAAATGCAAGAAGGAAAAAAAAAGCAAAGGTGGTGTATTGAGGCAGGGGGCTGAGGACGACGCGATGGAAAGCGGGAAGAGAGAAATCGGGGCGAGAGAAGCGTGTGGCCGGACTGCCGCCATAAGGCGACGGCGGAAGGGGGAGGAGGAACGACTAGAGGGGGGTGGGAGCTCGCGGCGTCGGCGAGGGGGGAGAGGGGGCTGCACCAAGTTCGTTAGCTTGAATGCGTCCAATCAATAATAATAACGCGCCAGCGCGTGGCATTCGCGGCGCTGCTGGGAAAAGCTGGCTGGTAGGCCTTGGGAAATTGGAAGGACATTCAGGGCGCACCTGACGCGTCTGCTAGCGTACTGCCCTCGCCCACTGCCCTGTACAATCTTTTCGTTCTCTCTCCCTCTCTCTAGTTCTATCCCGCTCGTTCTCCACTTTGCCGGCCTGTCCCGTTCTCTTGTTATTCGTCGTCTCGTTTTTCTGCGTGCGCGTCTCTTGCTTGTTGAGCAGCCAGCCGGGGTTTTCGCGTCCTCTCTCGAGGCCCGTCCCATAATGGCGTTCGTTATGTAGTACGGCCGCGTTTCGTTCGCTCCGACTGCCGTGCAGTACGTACTCCTGCTCTGTTTGTCGGTGTCCGCGAGGTCCCGTTCAAACGTCGAGCGGCATTCCGTGCCTGCGCGCCGCACTGCGCGTTGTGCAAAGTCCCACTTTCACTCGTGGCTCAATTTTAGGCCAATGGGGGTTTCGCTACGTCGGCGAGGAGGGGGCGGGGACGCTTAATATTGGCCTGATTACGATCCTAGCGTCGCCTTGGGGTGATCAGGTGCGGAGGTGGCATCAGTACGCGGGGCCATTCGTTAGCGCGCGTCTGCAAAGAGCTAGCCCCCCTCCCCCTGCGCCTCGGTGTCCCGGGAGAGAGATGATAAAGCATATTAATGAACGCGTTCCGAGTGCCTTTATGTGCCGCGGGTCGTTTGGTTGTCTCTACATCGATCTTGACGCCTCGCACTGGCTTCTATAGCAGTCAGTGTGGTCGCTGGTTTGCTGTCATCTTCCTCGGCAGCAGTCAGTCTGTGCACGCGGAAAGTGTCGCAGCTTTCGTAGCGGGGACTCTCGCGATATATACGAAAGCTCGACTCATCAGACACTAGTCATTGTTGGGTGTCTCCAGGTGTACTTACACGATAGCTCAAGTCGGGGCTTCCCTCCTGTGTTCAAAATCTGCACCCTCGACGGCAGTTAACTAGGCGCAGCCAACTGATATGCCCAGGCTGTGTTCCATTATTTTACGGCTTGCTCGCTTCTTGGGCTTCTGCCGTGTTGCGCGTGGCTCTGCCACGAGCGGCAGTGTCGGAGAGCTCCGTTACACTTCGGAATATGCTCTTGCAAGTTTTCCGCTTCTTTTAGAGCTCAACTCTTAATTGCCTATTGCTGCGGCGAGCGTCGGCGGTGGTCGCGATGTAACCGAGCGAACGAGCACAACAGCGAAGGATGAAAGAGACTAGCGTTGCGCCGCCTGGTGCCTCGCACCGCGGTGCCGCGCACAACGTGTTCTGCGATGACCGCTGCGAGATGGCGCCAGGGTACTGCGTGTCTGTTCACCTTACCTTTCTTCGGTCATTGCTTTTATTCGGCTAAGAAAGGTTAAAACGTTATCCCACGACGCACAATGCTCGTGCGTGTATCAGAAGTTTCTTGAATGCTAACGATAGTTCCATCCGCTGTCTGTTGTCACCATTTTTTTTTTTCTAATCTGATCGTATGCGCGATGCAAATGCTGTACTACTTTCTGGAAGTCACACGGGCACCAGCGATTACTCTGGGACCTTCGACGAATCGTGTGTGAAAGCCGACGCGCTTGACCCGCAGATCAGATTTTCGACGATCGCCGATTCTGCACGCCGCTGTCGTTGTGATTGGGTGTAACTTGTTTGCCACGCTTCGCTCCGTTTGGAACGTGCCGCACGAGATAGATTGTCCGCGCCATCCAATAAGTCGTGAACTGAAAACACGTATAGAGCTGCGCTGAAACTTCACATTAATAATAATAATATATGGGGTTTTACGTGCCAAAACCATTTTCTGATTATGAGGCACGCCGTAGTGGGGGACTCCGGAAATTTTGACCACCTGGGGTTCTTTAACGTGCACCTAAATCTAAGTACACGGGTGTTTTCGCATTTCGCCCCCATCGAAATGCGGCCGCCGTGGCCGGGATTCGACCCCGCGACCTCGTGCTCAGCAGCCCAACACCATAGCCACTGAGCAACCACGGCGGGTGAAACTTCACATTAGGAAGTATCGTAATCGTCGGGGATTTTTTTTTTACTTTTATTTTTATTTTTGTGACAGTACGAGTTGCATTGTGCTACTCTAAGGCATTTTTTATCCTCTTCAGTGCGTGCGGTTCGCGCGTCTAATGATTCTAGAAAAACCTCCACGGAGTAAGCGCCACTTGCTGATCGCAAGGACGTACTATATCGTTGGGTAATACACTGTTTCAGGTGCACAGATGCTAAGCGGCACATGCCTTATTTGTCTTTTGTTTTCTCTCAAACTACGCCGGTGCGGATCCCCGGGACGTTGCCAGCTGTGGGGTGCGTAGTGACGTCTTCTTTGTCCTTGAGGTAGTAGGCCGCTGCACGTCGACGTAGCTGATGTGCGCCTGCGCAGAAGGAACGCGCGCACACGCGCGCGCCACGAACACATGGTATTTTAATTTAATGGCCGCGTTTGAGCGACCGCGGCAAGGGCACCGGTGGTGCCTGGGAACACGCATATGCTCTCTGTGCAGCCGCGAGTCGGGCTGCCATTTTCAGCGAGCAAATAATTTCTTTCTCCCTTCCCGGCCGTGTGGGAAGCGTTGGGGCAAGGGGTAGATGGACGGGGGGAGGCAAATGGGATGCTTACACTAGAAAAACAAATAATATATCGGCATGCTCAGGTGACCATTAGTCGCGGCGTGAAATTCCATTAGGTTAGGTTGTGTCTCCTGCACATACTTTTCAGTATGCGGGTGTTCATGGCTCTGCACCGTAAAAGGAAGCTCTTCGTCTGGTGAGCTCCCGCCTAAATATAAGGGTACTGAGAAATCGTTTTGTTCGGCATCCTCTGAACTAATTTGTATTAAGCTTCTTTTTTTTTTGCAATCAAAAGGAAATGTAAACGGGGAGATGTACCTCGTGGATCCATTTTCGTTATCAACGAAGCCAATTGGATGGGAATTGGATTATATATGCACAATATAGAATTTACTCTCCTATTATCGAATATGATTTTACTTTCTTAATTTCTTATGTGGTTATTTTTCTGTGCATCCTAGAATTCGGAAAAGTAGGGTCTCTTATGCAAAGTTTGGGCTTCATACCTCGCCTGTAAAACAGCCTATATTGCTTGTGATGAACTATTGCAAATAGGCTAAAAAAAGATTTTTAAAAAATTTAATCTCGACTATAGTTATTCGAAATATTAGTGATTGGTTTCCTAATATGCTAATGACCAAAATTACTGTCAATCACAATAAGGCCTAAATACTTGCACTCTGCGCATCCTTGTACATGTGCGTGCAGAGTTTGGCCGAGACAAGCAGAGATGCAGAGCATGCAGGGATTATGCAGGCGACAGTGACGAGAACGTCGAGGAACCGGCGATCGTGACCTGGTGCATGGCGTGAGAAGTTGCTGTCGCGAGAAGTGTTCCCTGTAGACGTAGCCTGCACGAACTTCAGCCCTCGCCATCCGCACACACAGTTTGAGCCGTTTGAAGCGATGCCGATCGCGTTTAGCCGAGGTTAAGCCTGTATGTCACAGTCGGGTAGTTCGTGGGTTTGCTGCTGGTGGGATTGAGTGACCAACATGAAGCTAATTAAGCCATCGGGATGAATAAAACTCCTTATGCAGTTGAGTTTTGACGATACAGATTTGAAATAAGCCATTCCTCATTTCGTACAGTGCACACACAAAGAGCGAGAAGCGACGACACGGTACGTTGCCGTTTTCGATGGAAAGCTGCCCGCCGCACTCACCAGCACATCCCTAAATTAAATGCGACTACGAACATTGGCGTTTTTTATCGTATTGTCATGCATACTCATTATTTAGCTTCCGATGTGCACTGCTTGCCTCGTATCCCAAATGGGCAGCAAGCGTAGGCCCCTCTATACAGCATGTAAACAATCGCGTATTTCAGCTTCCAGCGGTGTCTATACTGGCATCGGTGTTTACGCGAGAAAACTACGCGTTCTCGCAAAGTCCTCACCTATGTCCGCTTTAAGGCGTTTCTGCTATCACTCAACTACTGGAACTAACCCACGACATATAATTTAATATCGACCAACACAGACAAACAGACCTCAACCTACTCGATTTCTCGAGGGCATTTGATCGGGTATTACGCAAAAAGCTCATAAAAAAAACTGGAGATTACATTAGGTACAGGCCCCATAATTGGCTGGATTTGCGACTATATCTTACTAACCGTACCCAATTTGTTGAAGTGAACGGGGAGATTTCCCAGACAGCCCACGTAACATCGGGGGTCCCCCAAGGAAGCGTTCTGACTGCCTTTTTATTTCTAATTCTTATTAATGACCTACCGGCAAAAATCGCAGGAAACATTAGGCTGTTTACAGATGACTGCATTCTTTATATCCCGGCCACGGCGGCCGCGTTTCGATGGGGGCGAAATGCGAAAACACCCGTGTACTTAGATTTAGATACACGTTGTAGAACATTAGGTGGTCGAAATTTCCGGAGCCCTCCACTACGGCGTGCCTCATAATCAGAAAGTGGTTTTGGCACGTAAAACCCCACAATTTATTTTTTAAATTCTTTATCAAAATATTAACTCACATGATGACCACATAACATTAAACAATGACCTGAAAGCTGTGTCTAACAGGTGTGCCGACTGACAGATGACCATCAATACTAAGAAATCTGCTGTTCTGTCAATCACTAGAAAAAAAAAATAACTCTAGCTTTATGTATACCGTTAACGACGTGTCACTGATATGAGTTCATGAACACAAGTACCTCTGATTAGCATTGCCACAAATCTTCAGATGGAACTCCCGTACAAACAACGTTACAGCCACTGCAATGAACCACCTTTTCATTCTTGGAAGACACCTTCAACTAGCGCCACCCAATACAAAACTTCTGGCTTACAAAGCTTTCGTCAGGGCAGTCTTTGAGTACGCAAATGTTATCTGGTTCCCATACACTGAACAACTAATTAAAAAACTAGAAGGTGTATGAGGGAAAGCTCTATACGGTATATATACAATAAACAAGAGCTAACAGGCTCGCCCACCGAACTACTTAACAAAGCCGGAATCTTAAAGCCGAGACCACACGTACGCTTGCGGACGCGCGCCTCGCGAGTAGTGGCGGTTTGAATCCACAAAGACGCGTGACAGCGCGCGCTCACTGGGCTCACTCACAGACGCCTTGGCAGGCGCCGTTTCGTACTTTGTTATCGACAGCATTTCAACATGCTTGAGCATCTATAAACATAATTGTTATGTTTTTATAGTTGTTAGATCAACGCAAAAAGGAACGAAGAAGCACTTTCTTGCATGATATAAATCTGCTTCACTGACAGTTGAACGTTCCGCGCCGTAGCTGCGTAGCCAGGCGCGCTGACGCGAGGCAACCCAAGCGCGCTATAACAGAGAGGAGCTGTTCCCCGAGATCACGCCGCGTTTCGACGCGTACGAGCCATGCCGCACCCGTCTGCGCATGCGTGGGCCCGTGAACGCGAGCTTGCGCGCGTCCGCAAGCGTACATGTGGTCTGGGCTTAAGAGCATAAAACCGAGCAGTAGTAGCCCGTTCTAAACTTCCGCACCAACTCTTGACACAACAAGCTTACTATTGATACCTCTAGATACATCTCCAGAAATGAAACATGGCAAACGCGACATAAACGCATAGAAACACTCAATCAGCATTCTTTTCGTACCGACTGCTTCAAGAATTCATTATTTACTTTAGCGATAAGAGAGTGGAATAAACTGCGTGAATCCATTAGTAACAGCTCCTCATTGATACATTTGCCAGTTCAGCGGAAAAACATCTCCTCGCCTTACAGCTGTGATTTACTTACTCTGGTTTGTTGCCGATCTTCAAAGGCTAACACTTGAATCGATAAGGGTTCTTCTTGTAGGAGGCATTCTACGCATGACTGCATCCTGTTTATCATATTCATTACGTGCTTTATATCACATGTGTTAACAGGTAGTTTTTTTTTCTTCTTTTCTCAGATTCTTGTAGGGAATAGTAGAATGTACCCATATATTACATTTGTGAGGAAGTACTTAATTATTTTGTTTAGCGAAGCAAAAACCTTTGCAATAACACATTTCCGATTATATAATGTATTTGTATTCTTTGTTCGCAAATCCTGCCAGTTGTACTTGCCTTTCCTGTTATAATCCTCTGAGGGATCGACAGTATGTGAAATAAATAAATAATAAATACAAGTTTTCTTCCTTGACTTCTTGCCTGCTGTTAATTGATTTCCTTGCCTGCTCCAATAACTTTGCTCTTTCCTTCCTTTGTATCCAGTTGGCCGTTTCTCTCACGTTCTTTTTTTTTTTGATGACTCCGCGTTTTCTATATTTGAACTTCAAATTGCCCTGTGCCTGGTTGCCAGCTTTCTTGAGCACTCCCTCCATTCCGTGTCCACGCTTTTTTGGTGCAGATGGTTGTGCACTCCAGCTATCCGTTTGTGCTTACCCATGTTACTGAATATTTTCTCAAAAGTAATACTGCTTTGTTGTTCTCTGACTTCAAAGAAGCCCCTAGCGATATCACTCAGCATTACCTCGTTTGTGGTTTTACCGTGACCACCTATAATGCGAACCGTCCCGCCGCCCTTTGATTAAAACCTTGACAGGATCTCTGATTTTAAACCCGGAACTGGCGTTTGCAAATGGTAGCGCTGGTTCTATTGCGCCTTTCCAAATTTGTAACCTCATCTATCAATTTCATATTTATTCTAGGCCCAAATGGGGGTGTAAAAATTCACCGATGGTTGCGATGCTCCCTAATGCGAAATTTGAGCGCAGCTCTATACGTGTTTTCAATTGCCGATATATTGAGACAAAGAATTTGAGACCGACATGTAGCAGAGTCGGCAATTGCCGAAAATCTAATTTGTGGGTCAAGCGCGTCGGCTTTTATACATGACTCTTCGAAGGTTCCAGTGTAGTCGCTGGTGCCCTTCGGCTTCCAGAAAGTACTATGCATTTCGCGTCGCGCATGCAAATCGCGCAAACAATCGCAAACCATGACAATCGAAACAAGCGCGAACGAGATCAAACCAAGCAACCCCAAACAAACTCGAGCGTTAGCCGAGCGCGAGCGGCCGACAGTACGAAACGAGTGGTTCGGCTGAGACCAGATACGAGTGCGCATCGAGCGGTCGGGTGGGTCCTCATGACAAGTTTCCCGCCCCCACGTCACTGAAGGGGCCGCTCTCATTGGTCTCCGCCGTTCGCGGCTCGCGTCTTTCATTTGCCGCTCCGCGTTCGCTCTTTTCATCCTTCGCTGTTGTACTCGTTCGCTCAATTACGCCGCCGCCGCTCGCCGCAGGAACGTGCCATTAAGAGCTGGGCTCTAAAAAATCTTTTAAAAAAGCAGCGCTACGAGATGTGCGCCCCTTGGCTGTTAAGCGATTCATTAAGTTTGTTATTCAAACAATACGTTATGTATTTATTCGGCGCGTTGGGTGCCTTTTAGTGGATATAGTTCTTATGGCGTTTCGTAATCCAGACCAACCGGTGCACCGCGCTCAGCTGTGTGAGATTCCAAGTGTCGTTGCTGTATCAGAGGAGCGCAGCTCTCCGGGCGGCGGGCGCGCGCAGCGACCGTATTTTTAGGCTCGCATCCTGCCCCAAGTGCTGCGGCCGCACGTGCGCTGAAGCATGTGCTGTGCACATGCGCTCGAGGCGGCGCCGATCGCAGGGGCGCTCGGGAGGAACCAGGCGCGGTGGGCCGGTCCGACGAGAGCCAGCGGCAGGGTTTCCAGTTGGGCATTGCTACAGAGCTCGTCGCTTCGTGCTCTTGGAATAGGGAGGTTCCCGTCGTATGGGTTTGCTCTCTCGGCCTCACTTTGGGCGCTGTTCAGAGGAGAAGAGGATATATTCGTCTTGCCTATCACGGAAACCTTCCCGTTTGTTTCCGTTTTTTATTGCAGTGTTGATACTCCGGATGAAATTCAAGCGCCTTACTCTGGCTTCTCCATCGAAAATACGCAAGCATCGCGCTTGTCACAGACACGTATGGCCCGTGCGCAACACTGGTGCGTCCGAGGCGGTCGTTTGCCAGCTGGGTAGCCAGTTTCCGTGCGTGCACTTGGCGGAAGACTTGGAACCGTCTACGAGTATGCTGTGAATGCGTGAAGCTGTAGTAGGGAACGGGAATTGTTTTGTTGGTTGGTTTGTCGCATCACGGGTATTTAGAAGCGCTTGTTTCTCAGGGCAACTATAATGCCGATGTAGGCAAAGCTGGGAGTAATCGTTACCGCGATCTGCGCGAAGCTGTATAGCGAAACTATGATACCACGCGATTACGTTTATTTCGCTTAACTTGACTACCTTACAGTATTCCGTCTCGAAAGGTACCGCTCGCCACAGTTAACTACCACGGCCACCAAACACGCACGCTTATGGGTTAATTTGGTATACTTGCGGTTCCTTTCGTCCCGTCTCGAGTTGATGAAAAACGGAATATATTGTTGTTGCAAAAATATAGTATAAACATTTGGTCATGTTTTTGGCTCGTTTTCACTTTTTCTTTAGCACGAGGCTGCGGCATTGGTTTTAAAGAGGTCGTTTAACAATTGTTCAATGAATTTCAGGCGATGTATTTTGGCTCTGTCACAAAACGTAGACAACTCTGCTCGGTGCAGTAGCTTAGTAGGAGAATCAGTTCGCTTGTAGCTGTTAAAGATGAATCTTGCCTTGCACTGTAGGGCTTCCAGCATAGAAATGTTGATTTTTGTGTAGGGGAACCACAGTATATTCGCATATTCCAGCATCAGCCTAAAAAAAGTGATGTACGATAAGCGCTTTGTATCTGTGGTAATGTAACGTAGTGTTCGTTTGAGGAAAAACAACTTGTTCATTGCTTTTTTTCGTCACCTGTTGCACATGCGCTGCCCAACTGAGATCAGATGAAATAAAAAAACCCAAATATTTGTACTGGGTCACTGTACGAAGGGAGACACCGTCAAAGGTATATTGAAATAATAGTTTATTTTTGTTGCTTATGTTCATTACGACCGTTTTTTTTAATAATTAACTATCTGCCAGTCTCGGCACCACTGGGCACCACTGGGGAGAATAAGGGGGGTGGGACACTAAATGCTAACTCTACAGCACAGGAAATGAAGCACCTGAAGGAAATGAAACAGACGGAACATTGAAAACTGGTTGTCGGTCTGCAAAGGTTTATTGCGGCATCTCATGTTTGCTAACTAATCCTGTCTCTAAGCGAAGGCTGCCGCGCCGCGATTTTTCCACGTTCCCCCGAGCGTATCAGCTTAGTCCCGATGCTAAGCGCGCTGCGTCAGGGTTAGCGTATGTGAACTGACGTTAATGGCACCCAGTTAGGCATCGGCAGTGAAGCTGGCCGTTTTTAGCGCTCTCTGTGAAACGTCGTTAATTGTGATTTGTCTCGCGCAGCTTTCGATATTTGCACTGTTTGGGGAGCAAATTGCCAAGTGAAGTGTTAAAGGGACACAATCACTGAATCAGTTTTGACTGGTGAAGTATTATTTCCAAACTCCATCTTGGTTAATTTCGCGGTAAGAGGTTGATTACTAGAAGAAAAAATTGTGGTCAAAGTTCCATTTCTTGATTTCCGCGCCGAAATCCCAGCGTCGGTACGTCGTTGGGACGTCTTCCTAAGTTCATTCTTTGGCGCTTTCATAACACTATGTAGTCCATCTTTACCAATAAAGGAATAAAAAATCTGCCCGAACAGACGCTGTCAATATCCGCGACGTCGTCATGGCGACCTGGTGCGGCAACTTCAAGACGGCGTCTCCACCCGTCTTTCTTGTGTAGCACGCCTTCTGTCTCATCAGGGCCTCTCGGAGACACTGGCTTTTATCTTACAATTTCGGAATGCAGCTCATTTTTTCTCTCCAGCGTCCCTTGAACGTGCCGTCTGCTTCGCAGGCGGGACCCGGTGGTGGCATGGCCGGAGCAGGCCGGCTGCAGCAGCAGCAGCGGCAGCAGCAGCGTCATGTGGGGCGGCCAGCCTAGCGGCCCCGGCGCGGCCGGCCGCTGGGACGCCGCAGGCGGCGGCGCCGTGGTCGAGGCGCTCAAGGCGGCCGCCGCCGCCGGAGGCCCCGCAGGACCCCCTCCGCCGCCCCCGCCACCGCAGCAACAAGGGGTAGGTGGGCGCCGACATCTTGCGATAGCTGTGCCACCACTTCGCCCATCACGACGAAGCACAGAGCGAAGCACTTCATTTCACTGTCTTCGAGATCCCCAATGAAGGGGTGCAGTACATGTTATACATAAGTACAATAGAAGCGCTTTCTGTTGGCACTTTGGCCACAGACACCGCACTTTTCGCTGAGCTATAACTAAAGAGAGAGATACCAGCTTTGATGAAATGCTGGAGAAGTTGGTTTGGCCTCGAAAGCCTGCCACATTACTCTATTTTTGTGTGTAGTGACATATTTCTTTTTTTTTCGAATTGTTTTAGGCACAAGTTTGTCTGGAATGAGAAGGCTAAAGGCAGAAATCTCTTGCCTAATGTTGACCCTGCCACCCCTACATTACTCAAAACCTAGGTGGCATTACAGGAAAAGAAAATATGACATAGTAATCGATAGACGACGAGTACATACAGGGGTGGGACCCCTGCGCCAATTGCGCCATTTTCTTACAAACTCAAAGTGCGCCAAACACAGGAAGTTGACCAAAATTGCTCCACGAAGCGCCAGAACGAATTCGGCATGTGCGATCCGACGGTGGCCGCGAACAGCGAGTAGATCATTTCTGCGAAAAAGAGTGCATTCGTTCACAATCCGCGCGACGCCGCCTCCCGCGCAGTTTATCGTAATTTTTTGCCAGAAATTCACTGGATTCACGACGACACAAATTCACGACAGCCACTCTCGGCTGTCGTCGCTACTGTCGGAACAGCCAAGATTTACCGTGTATTATAATACGGTTGAGTGGGCCGAGCGGATCGGTGCTCCGTAGCTGAGGCGCAAAACAACGAAAAGTAGGCTAACGGCGCTGCGAACGGACTCGATTTTCGGTGGGCGCGCGCTGCGGCGGGTTCAGCAGTCAGGCGTTTCTGTCCCCAGGGCCGGTATAATGTAAGACTATTCCAATTTGTTTTTATGCCCATATGAGCGAGGCGTGAGCCATTTTGGCCTATCAAGAAGGGCAACTGGGGGATTTGGAATAGTTTTACGTTGTACGTTATGGAGCAAAACTATTCCAATCTGTTCTATAACTTTCTGCTACAACTTTGTGGTATAACTTATACCAGAAAGTTATTAGGTGCTTCGCAATCGCCCTGGCCTATTATGTAAAAATGGCTTCTAAGAAAGTCGTCGTTTCGCCCGAAAGGCAAGGCATCGATTGTAATTGTAAATTAGTAGACAACTAGACGGGTAGTAAGGATATTAGTTTTTATCGATCATATAAAGGAGTAATCACCCGCTCACTAACTAAATTAACAAGCATGGTGTCACGCGCGCACGACCAATCCTGAACACAGTTTATTCGGTCACCACGCGCACTCGCTGTCGAAACGCTGGTGTGAGGAAGCGCGGCAGCAGCAGCGGGCGAATAGACTTTCGTGTTGCCTCTCGTTTCAGCGCGAACTAAGCGGCGAAAACACGGCGCAGACGAAGCTGTCGGCATTCGGCGCACTCTGTCCCCATCCCAGATCGCTTTCACCATCGGGCCCGCGCTGCCACTCCACACGCAGCAGCCGCCGGAGTAGAACGTCCCGCCACCTCCTCCCCCCCCCCCCCCCCCCCCCCGCCTCCGGCACCTTGGGCGCGACGGAAAGCGGTGCGATTTCTCCCGCATTCCTCCATTGCTCACGCCAGATTGAGCCGCCATCGTGGGCTCACCCTCGCACCCTTTCACTCGCTCATGCAGCATACGGCGCGCGGCGAAGACGTTATCTCCCTTGGACTTCATGCGAAACATCATGGCGACACCGACGATGCGGGCGTAATTGTCCCATGCACTGTCCATATAATTGCTATCGTAATAATAAACTACAGTACTTCATAACTCTGGCTTCTCCTTATGGTCTGTTGGTGAAGCACATTTGCAGGCACATCACCCGCACTGTCGAGAGAATAAAGAAATACATATTGATAAAAAAATTTCGGGCTACATTTAGAAATTCCGCACCCACTGCTGCAGAATGCATGTTTTTCTTATTGCTATCACTATTTAAAAATCTACAGGCACTATTACCAAAACTTTTATCCACTAAACGGTTTCAGTATCAGAGTAATCTGCTTCAAAATTCAGCTTAGGACGTTGCTTAAGGCAGTTGCAGTACAGCGCTTATGTTGCTTTATTCTGTTTCGTCGTGGTATCGAAGTGCGCAGCCGTATTCCATATTTCATTATTCTACCAAAATTCTGATTCGCCTGTTCCATACCATTTCAAAACGAAATTTTACCTGCTTAAAATTGCTCCAAAATGAAATTTAGTCTGCTCTAAGGTGCTCCAAAATGCAATTTCGTCTGCTTCAAAGGACTCCAAACACAATTTTACGTCCTCCAAAAATTGCTCCAAAATGACTTTGGGGAGTCGCAGTCTTGTACGTAATAAAGCGATAACAATATGTGATGACATGCATTCTGAACACTCACGTGCACGTTAAAACTGTATTCACGGAGGCTTGTTAACTCTTTGCCCAAAAAGGCTAGAAGCGCCTCCGTTGCACACGACTTCCAAGCCGTGTCTGTTGTAGATGGTGACATTCAAAAGGGCCTTGTAAAGTGGGTCACGTATGTCTGCCGACGGGGCCATATAGTGGCTGGTGGCCGTATCCGTGTGGTATGTTACTGTAGTTCGCTGTTCCGATTCCAAGCACGCTGCTATGTCCTCCTTGCTGACTTATTTGCGGGCAAGCGATTCCAGCAGCACATGTTGCTTGAATGGAAGTTGAAATCGCGCACTATACCATGCATCACTTCACCGAATCATGTATTCTTGTCTGTTATGTGGCTACTTGATTTGTGCGTTTCCTGCGTGGCACCGGATAACGTGCTCTCTGCTTGCGACACGGGCCCTATGAATGTATTGGCTGAAACTGATACACAGTAGGACTGTGAGGGTAAAAGAGGAGAGTCAACGTTGAA
This sequence comes from Dermacentor albipictus, assembly GCF_038994185.2. Classification (NCBI taxonomy): domain Eukaryota; kingdom Metazoa; phylum Arthropoda; class Arachnida; order Ixodida; family Ixodidae; genus Dermacentor; species Dermacentor albipictus. The sequence continues at coordinate 49,395,974 of NC_091821.1, forward strand.
ACTACACCGTCGTTCAAGTACTTGGAAGTTAGTCACAATTCCTAAAACCGTGTATCACATGTCTCAGGAGCTTTCGTGCTTTCGTACTACGCCGTTGCAATTTATGAAAGAATTCGTTTGGCAGGCTAGTGGTCTGTCGCACTTGTTACCGCGGAGAATCTGCATCTGCAGTGTATCCTTAAGACCAGTATTATCTCCAATATTCCGACCAAGGGGCAGTGGCCAGGAAACAGAGTAAATCAAGAAACAAAGAAGGAAAAACATTAAAAACATACCGTACGTATAAAAAAACAAATGAGACTAAGGATTTGGTGTCTGGCGTTAGGAGTCAGTTCTGACTAACATTATGTCATGGGTTGGATAAATTGATCTCGCAACTTAACGAGTAATAATGCATGTTCATCAGGAGCCATTGTGCGCCTTGTACGTATACCCGATGCTGCGCTTACACTTTCTAGTTGGGGCGGGATTGCGAACAGTGTTCGGCGAGAGCGGTAGCATCGTGCTACGTGGCCGACAGCTAATCGACCTGCAACATAGACTTCGCGCACTTCCTGCAAGCACAGCGGTAACTGCGAGCTTTTATAGCAAGCCTTCGCGCCACCAGTCCTGCTGCGCCTTATAGGAACTCTTGCATGACTGCGGCCCGTGTTAACTAAATTAAGTGTTCTATGGTTTTACGTGTCAATTAGCCACAATCTGATTACATGAGACACGCCGGTTTAATTCTGACCACCGAGGGCTCTTTAACCTGAATTCACGAACGTTTTCGCACTCCGTCCCAATCGGAATGCGGCCGACGACCTCGAGCTCAGCAGCGCACCGCCATAGAAACTGCGCTACCGCAGCGGGTGGGGCCCATGTTACAAAGCACTTATTGCGCTTCGGCCTTTCGTCAAAAAGAGGCGCTGCTTTGTCATGCTTGCGAAATATTAGTAGGGGTGGGCGAATATTCGACATTTCGAATACGAATAGAATATTACACACTAACTATGCGTATTCGTACTTGCAAATGAACTATAGGTCTTTTCGAATATTCTAAACTCTTCCCCAACAACCGACTGTTAAATTCCCGTTACTGTTCTCCGTCTGCTAAACGAAGTATCGCAAATTATCCGAAGGGAAACAACGGCGAAGGTTTTCAAAGCAATGCAGAGGCAAAATGGGTAAATTAAATAATGCAAACTTTGTGTCCCGGTTTCTCGGCGGAAGCCACAAAGTGCAATGTTTGCTTGTAGTTTGTCATTTAGTGTTCTAGAGTGCAGCTTTTAGGCGCCCGTTCTTGCGACGAGCGTCGGCGTCCTCGGCGTAACGAAGCGAACGAGCAGCACGGCGAAGGATCAAAAAGAGCGAACGTGGAGCGCAATGGGGAGTGAAAGACGGTGATAACGGAGAGCGCGCGAGGAGGAAAGCGGAGGAGGAGGGTATGGCGAAAGCGTGAGACGAAAACATTAGTGCCGCGCAAGGCGGGCTCTGCGGCGACGATGACTACGAGATGGCGCCAGAGTAACGCCGGTCGTCTGTTCACTGATGACGCAACCGATACCATATATGAAAACAAAGCGCTGCATGACAGGAGGTCTGTATGCGGCGGCTGCTGTGAATCGCGCCCAAGCGTCACCGACGCGCTGCCTCTTGTGATCTCCCGATTATCGAGGCAGTCGCGCGACACTTCGCTCCGTTTGCAACGTGCCGCACAAGACAGATTGTCCGCGCCAGCCAACGTATCGCGAAATGAAAACACGTATAGAGTTGCGCTCAAATTGCTCATTAGGGATTATCGTAATCGTCGGGGAATAATTTTTTTTTTGCTAGCTTAGTCATGTAACCGTTTTATCTTTTCCGCCACAGTCAGTGGTGTTTTCCTTGCACGGGCCTTTTTACATGCCTCTACGTCACAGAAGTCCTTCGGGTACTCTTTCCCCCTCAACATCTGGTCTTCTCTCGGCAACCATTTATTTAGCGTTTTTAGAAACCTAGTCGTAGAGCGGCCATTCATTGTCGGAAAGCTTGCTTCCGACCAGGCTCTAAAGATGTTGAGAGGCTATTCGTTCAGCTTACTTATGACAAGGAGTGATCTTCTGTTTAAAACTGTTCCTTGTTTGTCCCTGGTATACTTAGCTGCCTTTCTTGCACTTGTCACTGCAGGCGTAGTACCTATAACTAGCTAGAAATAAATCGTCTTGCTGGAAATATATGCATCTGCCTTTGACTGTTTGGATATAAGAGTCGTTATTCGAGACTTACTATTCGTATTCGATTCGTAATTGTAAAATATGACATCGCTCACCTTTCATTATTAGACAAGGCAGCTGGCCATTGATAAACACTTCGTGCGAACGAAAAGCTCTGTTCATTCAGCTGTGAGGGCCTTATTTTGTAACGCTCCATATCATTTTCATTTCTTCTCGGCCTTCGTTATTGGCTCGTACGCCGCCGCGCCATCATTTTCGTCGCGAACAGCGAGCCACTTGGCGTGACAAATGATAAAAAAATAAAGAAGTAAAAGTGAAATCGATAGTTTCAAATTATGGCCGCGGAATTATTTGGCCGTATGCCACTTAATTATTATTGCAGCCGTATACCGCCGCCGCAGGCCAGTCCAGCCTGAGCTGGCATGCAGAAAGCAGGCCTAACCGCCGCGGCGGCTCAGTGGCCGTGGCATCCTGCTGCTGAGCACGAGGTAGCGGGCTCGACTGCCGCCCACGGCGATGGTATTTTCCACTATGACGTCTTTCATAGCCCCACTGTTGTTTTAGGACGTTAAACGCCATTAATCAATCTGTCATTCATTCACTTAATCAATCAACTGCGCAATAGGCTAGCGCTTCGTAACAACAAGCACTGGATAATGGTGATATGGAACAATTAGCAGAGGCGAACGGTGAACGATCAATGGTCCCTAAATCGACAAAAAGCTTTGTGAATTCGGGCTCCTGCTGTGGATAGGCAGGAATAGCTTTGGGCACTGTTTTCTGCCCTCGTCAAGAACGTATACTACTGGTATCTACCAGTAGAAGTTGCTTCAACCAATTCGCGAAGTGTCGGTTTGCGAACCCTTCTTTGTTTCCAGCTCGTTGCTTCCAGCTCGTTGGTGGTGCGCAGGCCATGCTGCCTATCGCCGCGCGCGAGTTCGCCGGGTTTCGGAGTCGAAGCTTAGCGACTGGTGTGTGACTGCGCGCGGCAGCCATGTTTACGTGCCCGTCCCGACACGCAGGTGGCGGGCGGCCAGGGCGGCCAGGGTGGGCCGGGCCAGGCGTGCGGCGGCGGCGGGCCCCCTTGCGGCGGTGGCGGGGGCGGCCCCCCGTGCGGCGGCGGCGGGCCCCAGGGTCCGCCGGGAGACGTGGGCCAGCAGCACCCGCTCTACCAGCAGCAGCAGAGCGCCTACGAGGACGCCCAGGGCCGCTGCTGCGCCGGGTGCGGGGCCAAGATCCTCGACCGGTACCTGCTGCACGCGCTGGACCGCTACTGGCACAACGGCTGCCTCAAGTGCTCCTGCTGCCAGGCCACGTTGGCCGACATCGGCGCCTCCTGCTTCGCGAAGGCCGGCATGATCCTCTGCCGAAACGACTACATCAGGTATCGCGCTACTTCCAGTATTTCTCGGATTAGTTTGGCCGCAGCTACCGCTTATCACCGCGTTTGCTCTCTCTTCTCTGCTTTCTCATCTTTTTCAATCCCGTATCCCTTTCCCGTTGCAGGGTAGCCAACCGGGCTAAGTTTGGTTAGCCTCGCTGCCTTTTTCTTAGGCGCCGATCCAGTCGTTGTGGTGTGAACTTCTCTCCTTATCCTTTGTGTTTGTTGACTGTTTTTTTCCTTCAGTTTTATCTCTCTGCAACGACACTGTCACGTTAACGCAGAGCTTCACCATTCCAATATTCGTGCGGGACGATGAGTGGCTCGTATATGTTTCATTTAGAGGCTCCACCGAGTCACACGCGTCGGGTGCAGGGAAAGCGCAACAGCCGAATACCTATTTACGCCCATGACTTAGCTACCGGTGATCAATCAGAATTTTCCGGGGCTCGATGGCATATGAACACCAGGAGACACAATCTGGAATCTAGCGTTATGAACAGTGTTAGTTGGGAGTAAGCAGTATTCGTGTTTAGATTTTTATTTCTTTACTAAACTGCAGCCCTCACTGGCGACGTTGGTCAAAGTGAGAAAAAAAAAAAAACACGCGAGCAATGTGCGCCTTAATTGTAACTTGCTGGCTTTCTAGAATTTTCTCTTGTTCTACAAAAACAATGTTCATTAGATCCACTTTGCGCGCCCGATCACCGGCAACGACTGTTTTGCGGCTACACGGGCGTTCATTTGAGAGGTCACTTATGTTATACTGTGCGAGCTGGCTCCTTTGAAATTGCACTGTAGAAGGCTAAAGCGAAGTACTTGTGACATTGGGCTGCTCTTTAAAACGGCATCTTCCTAGGCGTCTGCCAGAAAGAATAGTAATTGCTTCTGGCTGGTATAGTGGTCGTTAGCAAGTGGCAAGCGAGCTTGTTGTGCGTAGTCAAGCTTAGCTTTGACGGGTGCGACTGGCATTATATCCGTCCACACAGACGGGATGTCTGCGTGGACGTATTTCAGTGGGGGCGAAGTGCAAAAAATGTTCGTGCGCACAGATGTAGGTGCGCGTTAGAAAACCCCAGGTGGTCAAAATTAAACCGCAGTTCCCCATTACGGCAAGCCTCAAAATTTAACTTTTTTTTTTTTAGTGATGTCCCCGTCTTGTGCAGAAGCAGTCACTTTTTAAAGCTAAAGTGTCGGTGAATTTAACGCATCGCGCAGTAGCCGTTTTTGACCTCGGCACTCGTCTTCTCATTGCTGCGCTTCCATGTTCCTTTGAGGTATCAATTCTATCAGTCTATGATAATTAAGAATTATGACAACTCCCACCTCTAAGTACATGCCCAAGATGTAGAGTGCGCAAATCAGTCATAACGGAGCTGAAAAGAAGCTAGCCCGACGTTGACTACGGAGGCTTCGTAGACTGTGCCTCAAAACACTCTCCATTCGACGCGGCTGAAATTTGCAATTCGCGCCAATCGTTTCTGTCAAATGCGACGTTCGCCTGATGCCATGTTTGGCGATTCCGTCAGTGTATATTTTATTTTTCAATATTGCCCCATATACCAGGAAACAGCAAATGAAGCTGCAGTAGCAGGCTTCAAGCTAGACAAGGGATGATAGTGGTTCTCGAAAAGCACCCGATTGTATTTGCAGTGTGTCGAAAACTATCGATCAGTTTGATCAATCATACTGTAGTAGACGCTGGGAAAATAGCTCACTGAGGGCTCAGAAACGGTTTTAGGAGCGTGACCTTAGTGTGGACTGTGGAAGAAACTCATTCTCTTGTGATTCATCATGGCGTGGTAAGTAATGGCGAGCGATAAAGTTAATGCCGTATTCGCGATAAGTGTGTTTTCTTTTGTTGTTTTCCTCACAATGTCACGTCGATCGCCTTTGTGTACGTCAACCTCCCTAAGTTTCCCATCTCATCTCATCTCTATCTCATCTCATCTCTCTCTCTCTCTCTCGCTCTCTCTCTCTCTTGTACTTAGAGCGTCTTGGCGCACACACAACAACGTTAACTGCACATTCAAAGTCGGTGGCAGAGCCCAGTCGTCTTTAAAAAGCACAATAGGGATCTAGTGGCTTTCCATGCCGATGACCGGTTTAGTCCAGGGTCCCAATATATTATTCGTTATGGGCGCTCCGTCGTCCAGTCGGCTTAGGTTAGGGCAGCACGTGTATTCCCTTTCCCCTTTTCATCCCTTCCATTCCCCCAGGGCATAGCGTAGCAAACGAAGTGAAGCCTGGTTAACTTCCCAGACTTTCTTTCTCGACTATCTTGGCAAGCTTATTGCAACCTTCCGGAGACAAGCTTCTCGCGCAGCCTCTTATATGCGTGGATGCTCGGCTGGAGTCGTTTTAAATCCTTCTCATTAACGCCTTCTGTTCTTGGGAATCCCTGCGCTTCCCCTTCTCGGAATACTCCGGCAAAAGTTTCGCCAGAGAACTTCGCCCTACCCTCCTCGCATACTTATACCTGGTTCGTGCAGCGCGGCCATTAAAGCGAGACTAAACTGCGTTCGCCAACTCTCCGCCGGCGCTGCCCTGCGAGGTGCTGCGGCGCATTTGCCGTTTTAGTATCGCTGCCATCTTTCTTTCTTTTTTTTCCCCTCCTCGCCCATGCGTTCCTTGTTGCTTCAGAGAGCGAAAGGACGTCTGGAGCGCACGCACAAGCACGCCCGTTCTTTAAAACAAAAACGAAGCGTTAAAAAAAGTAAAAAGGAGCGCAATCTCATTTTCCAGAGTGGCCCGACTTAATGCTTGCAAGCGACGCGCTCGTATGCGGTTCGCCGCCGTTCGAAGGCCGGTAGTGGAGGTATGCGAACGAAGCGAGCGGCAAGAAACAACGCAATGAAAGCGACAAGGGTGAAGTTGAGGCCCTTTAAGGAAGGTGGTGTGTGTTTGAGGTGGGGGGTGTTATAGGAAGACGAGGTGGAGGGCCTTCGCGCGGCCCTCAACAATTCGTCTCGGGGGCGCACGCGGACCTCCAGGCTGTCGCAGAGAGTTATGTCTACGGCCGAACCTCGCGCTTATAGTGTAGTTCTAACGGACCACCGCGGCCGCCGCGAATTGAGGCGAGATTCAGTGCACCGCGGGGGCGATTACGAGGCGCGCGCTCGAGCGCTGTCGGTTTGCTCGGTCGAGGGAAACTATAACACGGGTACCCGCCAGGCCGACGGCGGCGCGGTCACCCATAAAGGGAAATTGCGGCTGCTTTCGCCTGAAATATGCACGCTGAAGTTCTGCCCCCCTCCCGCGAACACTTACGTGAACACGTGCACATTTAGCCTCTAGTCTATTAGTTTGGCCGCTCCGGTGTCTTTCGAGTGTTCTTTTTTCTTTTAATCCGTATCTCGATTTTTTGTTTGGCCCTGGAAATCGCCTTCTTGGACAGTCCCGTTTTTACTACGAGCTTCTTTCGTGCACGCGCGCCCACAACGAGGAATTATGGTGTTGTAGAGTCTGCACGTCTTACGTATTGGTGCTTGCAGAATGCCCGAACGCTCTGGAGACGCGGTCGGGGGTAGCTGTAGCGTTCGTAGCGACATTTTGCGGGCTTTGCGTGCAGCCTCGACTCGCTGGAAATGTTCTTGTGTTGCAGAATTGTTCTCGTCCAAGGAAATGAAAAAACAACAACATTACAGTCGCGATAGCGTAAAGCTATTCCACTCACTCTGTTTTTATTTCATTAGCCCTCCGTAATTTGTCCAAACTTTCATTCGAAACATTTTGACCGATGACGGAGGGCTGATGGCGGATTTGGAATAAAACAGAGTGGAGTAGTATTGCGTTATCGCGACCTACAGGGTTGATCATGGCTGGCGACTCCTTTTTACGCCGGCTCGAAAGGGGCAGCGTTGGGAGACGGTGTCAGTTGAAGTTATAAGGCACGCATTAACGATACGGCGGGAAAAAAGAAAAAGTAGATTGCGTGAACCAGTCTAGAAAATCCTGCCGCCTCTCTCGTACTGTATCGCTGGTAGCCAATTCGGGACAGCAGGAATTTAAGAACTGTGTTTCTCCCTTAGTTGAACAGAGTTTATGGCCTTTGAATGTGACCTTGCGCTGAAGCGATTGGGCGCAATACTATTAAGATACTGTTTAAAACTCGATTTTATGGAAGTGCGGACTGCTACACAGATTTATAATAATCCACCCTTCTGCTTCTAGCTAATGAAATACTCAACTATATAAACCTACTCAACCCTTATGTAGTTGAGGATGATTGCGATTGCCGTTCTGCCGCCGAGGATTGAGAATTGCTCTTTTTCCGTCCATAGTTCCTCCGAAATTATGTGGCTAACACGCCTATGTGCTACGCCGCATACCTCGGCAGCCACGCAACCGTGAATACGACTCCGGCGCTTATGCATACTATGCAGTTCGGGCTGTACATCTGTCAGTTTCAAATTAGATTGTATTGTTTAAGTGGAAATCACCTGTCTGATTCTCGCCAGGTTTTTTTTTTTTTCAACTTTCAATTGCTCACGTGTCGTTCATTTTGTGCATCGTACGTGTGTCGGCCATAAGAGTCCATTTTACCTGTGTCGTAGGACGAATTATTGGTCCCAAAGCGCACTAGTAACGTCAAAGTTTTTCATCCATTAGACTGTCATGACCATCGCTTTAAGCAGCAGCCATATACTTTCGCCGTGCTTTCGGCGCGTCTTATTAAACTACGTTCAGTGCGCGTCTGCACGTCAAGTCTGAAATGCGTTTCATTGCTTCGCCGCTTTGAAATCCACACAGCACGCGCCTTGCTGCACGACGTATACACCGTGGGGGCAGCCGCGGAGCTGTTCAAAATGAATTCGAAGCCTGAAGCGTTTTTCTTAGCCGCAGTGTGACGTCGAAACCCAGCGAATACAATATTGTGGACATTGCACTGGAGTCAAACATAGGCGCGCTTCTACACCGCGCCGTTTAAAAACACGGTGTAAGTACCTTTCCGTGCGTCATGAGATTTAAAAAGAAAAAAAAGAAAACTGCCGGCTCTCCCGTCATCGAGAGTAGATGTAAGCATGAAATGGCACACGGCAAAGCAGATTGATTGGAGATTATACCAGCTACAACCTTAAATTTGATGTAGTGCGTGTTCGCAACGGCACACCCCACCACACCGCACCACGCCATACTATACACTGGTCCATATGGACGCTACCCAGCTGCAAGGAGAAAACCGGCTAAAGGCCGCACGACAGGCAGCGAAAGACACCAGAGGGACGGAGCGCACTGCCCAGCTAGAATAATGAATTGAATTCTGGGTTTTACGTGCCAAAACCACTATTTGATTATGACGCACGCCGTAGTGTGGGACTTCGGATTAATTTTGACCACCAGGGGATCCTTAACGTGCCCCCAATGCACGAGACACGGGCGTTATTGCATTTCGCCTCCATCGAAATGCGGCCGCCGCGGCCGGAATTTGAACCCGCGACCTCGTGCTTAGCGGCGCAACAGCGCAACCGCTAAGCCACCGCGACGGGTAGAGCGCCTCAAGGAGGCGCCACGCAGTGTGGCGCCAGCTTTCGGGGTGACGCAAAATTCGCGCCGTGGATCTCGCGTACCGCTGGCGTTCAGCGCTTAGCGCCAAAAGATGACTAGGAAGTGTATAGTGCCCTGTATCTGCCTTTTGAACGTCGCCTATTGTAAATGACAAATACAACTGCAGCTTACTAGAAGTTACAGCTTGAGTGATATTGTGAGCAAACATTAGGAAGAACTCGGAAGCAATATTTTTTGTAACTTATTTCGGCAGTAATTAGTGTATGTAATGCGGTCCTGCACAAAGGGTTGGGGGCCAGAGACCGCATTTTAAGGCTATAGCGTTAAGGGCCCCGTGTCGTAGAAAATGCGGCGTCCAGCGTCGGATGTCGTTTCGGCAAAATGATTTTCGAACCACCCATACCCAGGCCCTTCATGCGGCACAAGAAAGTTACTGATTTATAGCATTTGAGTATTTTAGCTTAAGTATTTCTCAAGCTAAAATACGTAGAAAAATCGCAAGGACTTACACACAACCTACAAACATGATAGCGTGGGATTCTAATATTAATGTACGAGAAAACTGTGTTACGCGACAACTCAAACAAGCCTCGTTTCCACCATTCATAGACCGGCCACGGCGTCCGCCGTGGCCGGTCTATGAATGGTGGAATGAATGAATGACGCCAGCACGCGCGCGAGATATTCACGCGCGTGCTGGCGCGTGAATATCTCGGAAGTCCATGGAGCGGCGCGCCAGTTTCCTTAAACACTTCCAGATGGCGCTCGCCTCCGCCGCATCGCGGCCCACGCAACAGGCCGTGTTTCTGCTAGAAAGCCCGCCTTCGTGCATAGCGTTCGCCGCGAGCGATTCCCGGTAAGCATTATGCAGTTATTCATATCATAGCGTACGCGATACGCTATAGTATAGCGTACGCTAAGCAGCGCAGGTTCGTTATAGTTTTAATTGCCCCGCGAAATCTTTAGACCTCAGAGGCCATATGCCGTCGTGTCGGCTATCTCCCAACTTCACCGATAGGTGGCGCTGGCATCTCGAAAGTTTCTTTCGTTAGGCTTCGACTCGTTCGAAACGAGACGCGATCTCGAAAACACCGCAAGGTTATCCATAATACTCTGTCGTCGAAGCGACCCGAGACTAAGCGAAAGCCGTTTACACAGTCATTTGCTACGAACGAAATGAATTTTACAAAAGCAATGCCAAATTCAACTCGAAGCAGGCACACCGGACCGCCGCCATGTTTTATGTAAACTGTGCAAACCACACGAAGACGCTAACGCTAAATCTGAGAAATAGCGTGCGTACGTACGCTATAAGCTACGGGTCGTTCAACGTTCTGCGCATGCGCAGTGACGACCCGCTATATTATAGCGTGCGCAGTGATATAGCTTACGCTAAACTAAAACTGTCTATTACGGTTACATACGCTGCAATTGCCGGGAAGCAGTCAGGGATCATTGAATGTTATCGCGTCCCACTCTTAAAGCCGAAGCTTAAGCGTTCTCCTTTTTTTAATGTTGCCCGGATTTTTTTAATTTGCCCGCATGTTCTCGCTTGAGTGCCCGATTAACGGCTCTGGCTTTTGGCTCAAGGTCACTTGAAGGTCGCCGATGACGTGAGCTAAAAGCATTTCATGCTTAAAATGCCATGCGCGCGTTAACACCTCTCGGCAGGGGGAGTCCGCGATTGTGCGCTGCAAAGGACGGAATGCATGCGGGCGCCACCATGAGTACTTTGCTTTTCATCTTTTGAAGAGGAAGCTTCACCTCGGGTGCTCCTATCTAAGTACATGTATAAGGAGAATTCGTTTTTCTCGGCAAACACTACACCAAACTTGGAGAGGTTGTTGCATTTGAAAGAAAAACTTAAAATCCAGTGACTGTTGGTTTCGAACTTTTGATTTAGGTCGTCAATGTTTTACTAAAAATAGTCAAAAACAAAAATTTTCGGAAAACGAAACTATCAAGTTTACAACTGCGTAACTCGGCGATCAAAAACGATATCACAGTTTTGAGAAATGCAGCTCATAGAACATCGAGAGCGGACAAAATTGATATGTTATGCATGAATCTGAAAACATTTAGTCGTGTAAATACAGCTTTTTCAGAACCCTTGTACACAACGTAACAAATTCACGTAATATAAATTGACATATCGAATTTGTCCTCTTTGAATGATCTAATACATGCCGTTTACAGAACCACCCTATCTGTCCTTGACGGAGAGCTATTAATTTGTAAACTTCGTGCTTCTATCTTTATCGAACTTTCGAATTTTTGAATATTCTGTCAACAAAACTCAGGCCCTAAATCGAAATTCCGCTTCGAACAGTCACTATAATTTAACTTTTTCTCTCAAATGCAATAAATTTCATTAAAATCGGTCCAGGGGTTATCTCACAATAACGTTTTTGCGTTTTACACGTATTTGAATGCGCCGTGTCGGAGTTGGGCCCGAGCTAAAGCTTCCTCTCAAACGTGAACCAGAAGTCTTGGTCTTGCATCCGCGAGAGAGATCCGGGTCGAGAGTCTCGGCCCGCAGCGGAGGCAAATTGGATGAAACTGTTGCCCATGTTGGCAGTCGCTTTTCTTCTTTCTTTTCTTTCTTTCTCTCCGCCTCGCGCCTCTAATTTTAGTAACGTCTCCTGGTTGTCATTCCCTCGCGCCGCTTTATTTCTCCCATTTCTTTTTTATTTATTTTTATTTTACCCTCTATTTCGGATTCCCCGCAGCTTGGCCCGAAGAACGCGCTTTCCTTTTTCCACGCGACGAGTCGCCCCGTCGTTTTCTCTGTCTTCTGTGCTTTTCAAAAACGTGCTTTGCCGCCAACGTGTCCGAGTAACGTCCTCGGCTCTCGCCCCGCAGTGGGGAGGGCGATGAGACGCGTGCGGCCCAATAGCGCGGGCGCGTTGATTAAAATTGCCCCCGAATGTGAAAATGCGCCCACGCGCGTTGGCGCCTCTTGCGCGAGCTTGCGGTGGAGAGTGGCGCGACTGGCGGCGCAGGAGCGAGTACGGGATTATAGTGGCGGAGCCGCGGCGGCAAAAGAGCGCCGATGCGTGCAAGCCACTCTCGAGAGCGGGCGGTCCTTCATTCATTCGCTGTTTCCGTTTTAATATATCGCTGCGCGAGCGCAGGACGGCTGAATTTCTACGACGAATTGCCGTTATTGCAAGGCACTTCTCACCAGCGTAGTTTTGTTGTTTCTCTTACGTCATAAAATTCGCGCGTGTGTGTGTGCGTGTGTGTTCTCGTAAGTGACATCCGAAACGATGTGCAACTGCGTTGCTATCAGATGACAAAATTGGTTTTAGTAGTGGCAGTGGCCCTTTAATCGATTCTCTGGCGCAGTGTTCATGTTTCGGTGACCTGCACTCTAGTTATTTCCGTAAATAGTAGTGAAATGCACACGCATAGTTTCTCTTTCCTCCTGAGCGCGCGTTATTATCTGGAGCCTTGTTTCTCCCCCGTCGTGCTCGATTCGTTGTGTCCGGCATCTGCCGCAAACATAGCCGAAGCCACACAGCGTTGCAGAATCCCCGTTATGTAAAGGGCTCAGGGAAGTGTTATGCCAGCTTTGCACAAAGGTGAGCCCAGGGAGGAATAATAACGAGCGTATAGATGCAGACAGTGCTCCCGCTCCTCGACAGCGCCGTAGATTTTCGTACTGCTACCTAAGTGGACGTGCACCGCAGGCACCGTGTTTACGCTCTTCGGTTATGGTCGAACCACATGCGTCACGGAGCCGAGACAGAGGTTCGTGGAATGAACACGCGTGCGTGGGAAGCTTCCGCTGGTCGGCGTATAGATAGGCGCAGACGACAGAATGAGCCGTTCCGGCGCCCAGATAGAGCGTCGAGTGGGAACTGAAAAGGACGCGATACAAAGCGAGCAGCAGCGCATCATGACCCGTTCTAAAGGCTTCCAGCCGGGCGGCGCGAACTTATAGAGATGCAAATACGGACAGAAAATAATGGGGAGACGCGCACACACTCCAAGATTGCACTCTCCCGCGTGTGTGCGTGCGTATGCCTGCGTGGGAGGAAACACGGGAAAGTTGGGCAGAATGCTATCCCGCCTTTCCTTTTTTTTTTTTCTTCTTTCGTGCCACCCGAAACGGCCGCCGCGCGCCGGAGGCTTTTCTCCGTGGCGCAGCATCCGTCTTTCTGAACAGGCTGCCTTGTTGCTCGCGCAGTGTGCACGCTGCTGCTGTGTAAGACTTGATTTGTTGTGCTCGTGTCGTGTTCGGACGCCGTTTCCAATAGGCGCCGTTGTAGTATGCCTCTGTCGGAGGTACAAGAATAGACGAGCAGGACCTTTATTTCTGTGCTGCTGTGTGGTTCAACAACTGCTGGTCGGCGGCACTGGTCTGGCTTATTTCTTTTCGTGAGGAGGAATGGTTTCGAGTTGTGCCTGCAAGTTATACAGTCGCTAGCAGATTTTACTGGAAGGCTGAATTCATCGCACCTTGGCTATATTGAAGAGGGAAGGGGAAGGGGAGGAAAGGGCGGGGGGGTTGTTCGACGAAGATAACGACTGCAGCGGACATTTTTTCAGACCTGTTGTGAACCTGGATCGAGCGGGTATGCTTTGGCAGGAAGGTTTACCGGCATTACGCCTGGCAGGCTCCTTGCGAGATACCATTGCACGGCGCGAGCGGCAAATGCGCTCACGCGGGACATATGCTTCGACTAACCGAAATCACTGTCCGCTACGTCACAGATAGCGACAGATGAATTTCGTCCGTTCGCCCAATCGGAACGTTTTCTTGCTTTGTGTAGACGCATTTATTTGGCTCCGTCTCCCCCGTATGCGCTGTTTCAAAGTGCGATACTAGGGTCAGTAGAGGGATATCACTGCGCTTCTCTTCTTGACCGGTCATCCGGATTCACGGAAGCCGTTGGTGCGTCCGTTTTTGTAGCATGGTTCTGCCGTTGCTCTGTGTGTCGCACTAGCCGACAGCCACCTGCGGTCTCCGAGTGTTCCTGCGACTAACGGAGGAACACGTGTTTCATTCTTTACCGCCTCGTCTCGTAGAGCTCACATTAGCTCATTATTTTCGGCCAATTGGCGGGTGCGCCCGCTCGCACAGCTTTGGCGTGTCTGCGCGCATGGTCAAGGCCGTGGTCGCAGCAGCAGCAGCAGCGCGCTGGCGGCAGCTCATCCACAGCGGCAGGGTGCCGTGTATGTATACCTCCGGGAGCAGGAGCGCCGGACCTTTTCGTCTCGGAAGATGGCTAGGATCGTGACGGGGAGTTTTCACGGAACCGCGGCCAATTAGAACTGTAACGAGACACGACGCCTGCAGGGGGCGGCCATGGGAGAATCTGGTTGGGCGCATTTTACGACCTCGGGGCGATGCGCGCCTCTCCGACGCGAAACTTCTGTGTATATGCACTGTCTGGTGGGAAACCACCTCGAGAGCAGGCTAGGCAGACGGAGATGTTTGTGTGTGTGTGTTTGGGGGGAAGGGGGGGAAGGGTCTTTGTTCGCCACCCTCCTCCCACGGCTTTCATTCGTTTGTTTTGTTTTATTTTTCGCCGTACGCCGTTGATGGAAAGGGCCAGCTGATGACAGACACTGGCCGGGTTGCCCCGGAGACCATCGCGCTGTGCACGCCGGCCATTTTCGCCGC